>NC_138771.1:18685518-18721911 GCF_965119305.1 Pelophylax lessonae | reverse complement strand
CAATCGGAGGGAATAAACAGAACGAATGCTCAGCGCACGTCGCTCTCCATGGTGCTGAAGTCAGAGCGGCCTGAGAGTTCTTCACAGCTAATGACACATTTTCTCAGTAAAATCACTTTCCAATAACAGCCCGGCGGAGGATAATGGGGACTACGCGTGATAAATGTCAGCCAATCATCGCTGTCATAGACATATATCCAATCAAACATCTAAACCTTAAAAACGTACAGACATACTTTATGTTCTTTTAAATAATATAATACATGATTTATTGAATGTTATTTATTATTATTATTATTATTTGTTGTATATTATTTTATTTATTATATGTTATTTATTTTTAGCTATTGTATGTTATTTATTAATATTTATTGTACATTCTTTTGTATTATTATATTATTATATGTTATTTATTATTATGCTATTAATGATTATTTATTGTATGTTATTTATTATTATTTATTGTACATGTTTGATTATTATGAATATATGCTATTTATTGTTATTGCTATTATTGCTGTTTATTTAGATAGTAGCAATAACGTCAAGGCGGATTTAATCAAAAAAGTATTAATTATTAGTATTTTTGTATTTTTATTATTATTAATATTACTATAATTATTAAATATTATATATTATTTATTACTACTATTTACTACAAAATTAAATTTAGACAGTTAGATACAATCTTATAAAAAAATGTTTGTCCAGGCTGTGAATATTTAGGAGTTGATCAGTGAGGAGAGGAGATACAAGCAATACACGAATGCCTGCTATAAAACCCCATATACACCGATCAGCCATAACATTCTGACCACTGACAGGTAAAATGAATAAGGGAGGGTTAAAACCCCGGTCTTTTTGTCCCATTGGGGAGATTTCCCTTGACTTCCTGTTCCATAACCAATACAGGAAGTGCGAGGAAATCCCTCCAAAGTGAGGGACTCCTGGGGTGTCCCCATTGAAAGATTTCCCCTTCAGGGGGGGACAACCCAAAATGTGGTATTTTCCTTCACTTCCAGACAAAGAGGGTGAGACAGAGACACAGACAGCAATAAAATCCTGACAGGGGATGCTAATCTCTCTCTTCTCTATCCGAAACTAAAAATATATATGTATATTTTAGGATGAACGCTCAATATCTGTTTAGCCCCATATCCCCCCGGTACAATAAATAATAACAATAACTAATATATGATAAATAATAATATTAAATAACATACAATAATATATAATAAATAATAATAATAAATAACATACAAAAAATACTAATAATAAATAATTATTTGATTAAATCCGCCTTAATGTTAATAAATAACATATAATAATAATAATAATCCATAATGTACAATAAATAACAATAACTAATGTATGATAAATAATAATAATAAATAACATAGAATAATAAATAATAATAATAAATAACATACAAAAAAATACTAATAATAAATAATTATTTGATTAAATCTGCCTTGATGTTAACAATAAATAATATATAATAATAATAATAATGTACAATAAATAACAACAATAACTAATGTAAGATAAATAATATTAAATAACATACAATAACATACAATAATATATAATAAATAATTATAATAAATAACATACAAAAAATACTAATAATAAATAATTATTTGATTAAATCTGCCTTGATGTTAACAATAAATAATATATAATAATAATAATAATAATCCATAATGTACAATAAATAATAACAATAACTAATGTATGATAAAGGATAATAATAAATAACATACAATAATATATAATAAATAATAATAATAAATAACATACAAAAAAAATACTAATAATAAATAATTATTTGATTAAATCTTACTTGATGTTAACAATAAATAATATATAATAATAATGTACAATAAATAATAACAATAACTAATGTAAGATAAATAATATTAAATAACATACAATAACATACAATAATATATAATAAATAATTATAATAAATAACATACAAAAAATACTAATAATAAATAATTATTTGATTAAATCTGCCTTGATGTTAACAATAAATAATATATAATAATAATAATCCATAATGTACAATAAATAATAACAATAACAATAACTAATGTATGATAAATAATAATAATAATAATAAATAATAAATAATATACAATAATATATAATAAATAATAATAATAAATGACATACAAAAAATCTGCCTTGATGTTAACAATAAATAACATATAATAATAATAATCCATGATGTGCAATAAATATATATAAATAACATAGTAAAAGACAGTACCTCTCCCAGTGGCTGCACACGTTGGGATCCTCTGGATTCAGTAAGACGGCCGTTCCGAGCACCAGACACAAAACCAACACCTTCACAGTCCATCGCAAAGCAGCAAAGAGCTTCATCGTGTCACCTGCCGAGATAAAATCAGTCACAGATGAGACCAAAAATCACAGCTAAGAAATATAATATAATAATAATAATAATAATAATAATACATAAAGTGGTTGAAATTCTCAGACATGAAATATGAACAAAGCATATCCCTCTATAGTGTATACTTATCTCAGTCCAGAGCACTAAGTGTAATTTCTGTCTCCTTCCTATCAGCATGAGTCACTTCTGACAAGGTTTTCCTGACACCAAGAGATAAAAGGTAACAGAGGAGCTTCAGCACACAGCCTGCTAGTGACAGCCTCAGCTCTGTTCTTGTGTGCTCTGTGCAGAGGGTTGGGTCCCTTCCCTTCCCTCCAATCAGCTCGCAGCTCTCATCACTGAGTGTAACATCAGCTCCCGCCCCCTGCTTTCTGACAGCTCAGACAAGCTTTATAACCACTTCAGCTCCCAAAGGTTCCCCCCCCCCCCCCCCCCTTCATGACCAGGCCATTTTTTTTTTTTTTTGCGATTCGGCACTGCGTTACTTTAACGGACAATTGCGCGGTCATGCGGCGCTGTACTCAAATTAAAATTGATGTCCTTTTTTTTCCCCACAAATAAAGCTTTATTTTGGTGGTATTTGATCACCTCTGTGGTTTTTATTTTTTTCACTATAAACAAAAAAAGACAATTTAAAAAAATATGTATTTTTACTTTCTGCTTTAAAACATCCAACAAAAAAAAAAAAATCTAATTTCTTATATCATTTTAGGCCAATTTGTATTCTGCTACATATTTTTGGTAAAATAAAAAAAATATCACAAAAAGCGTATATTGATTGGTTATCGCATCTACAAACTATGGGATAGATTTATGGACTTCTTATTTTTTTTTTATTGTTTTTACTAGTAATGGCGGCGATCAGCGATTTTTAGCGGGAATGTGACATTGCATTGCGGCGGACAGATCTGACACTAAGTGATACTTTTTTTGGGACCAGTGACACCAATACAGTGAATACATATAAGTGTATATTGATTGGTTTGCGCAAAAGTTATCGCATATACAAACTAGGGGAAAGATTTGCCATTTTTATTTATTTATTTATTTTTACTAGTAATGGTGGCGATCAGCGATTTTTAGCGGGACTGCGACATTGCGGCGGACAGATTTGGACACTTACCTGACACTTTTGGGGGGGCCAGTGACATTACTACAGTAATCAGGGCTAAAAATATGCACTTTTACTTTTTAAATGACACTGGTTGGGATGGAGTTAACATCAGTAAATGTACATGGGGCGGTCCTTAAGTGGTTACGTGGGTGTGGGTGCAAAGCACCAAACACAGGCAGCAGGGCCATCTTTAATATTGATTGGACCCTCAGCAAACAATTTCTTAGGCCCTTCCGAATCCACTTATTAACAAATACAGACAGTGCGGGCTCAAAGGGGCAGCTGCTTTAGGCCCCACAACAATGACTGGGCCGGGGAAGCTGCCCCTTTTTCCCTGCGTTAAAGACGGCCCTGAGAAGGGCCGTCTATAATATTGATTGGACCCTGGGCAAACAATTTCCTGGGCCCCCCCAAATTCACTTATTAACAAATACAGACAGTGCGGGCTCAAAGGGGCAGCTGCTTTAGGCACCACAACAATGAGTGGCCCAGGGAAGCTGCCCCTTTTTCCCTGCGTTAATGACGGCCCTAAGCAGGGCCATCTTTAATATTGATTGGACCCTCAGCAAACAATTTCTTGGGCCCTTCCGAATCCACTTATTAACAAATACAGACAGTGCGGGCTCAAAGGGGCAGCCGCTTTAGGCCCCACAACAATGAGTGGGCCAGGGAAGCTGCCCCTTTTGCCCTGCGTTAAAGACGACCCTGACAGACGGTCTGCATTTGGGGACCCCCACCCACATTGGTGTCTAATTAGGAGCAGCGGCTGTGCCCGTGCAGATGCTGCATCCCAATTGACATGAATGGGACTGCCTTCATGCAGATGCACGGAACCCCTGTGAATTACTGGGCGTGCAAACACGGATCTTGCATAGGTGTACACATACAATGCATTCTCTGACCGGACGAGGTGGAGATTATGACTTCACTGCCCCTCTCCTCCACCACGTCCAATCAGAAAATACAAGGCATTCTTTGAATGATTCTTAGAATATTGGCAGTGCTTAGCTAGCGCCTCCTTGTGGTCAATGTGCATAGGGGAAGCCTTACGTCATAGGGCCCACAACAATGCGGCTCTAAATCATGTCTGGTGCCTGGTATCGGAAAGCCCCAATCCAATTTCCCCCAGTCCCCTCCCCCTGAGGGATCTTCTCCAGCTCACCATGGGCTTCCAGGTAAGCAGTGTGATGGCATCATTCGTGATCAGCTCCACTCCTTTACACGTTACGTCCAAACTTGACACTTCCTCAATAGGTTAGGTGTTTCTTTTATTCTGTGGAGCGATGGGATCACTATCACAGAAGATTTTGGCACTAAGTGTTGCAGATTTCCTTCTATCTAATAAACTACACTCACCGGACACTTTATTAGGTACCCCTTGCTAGTAGCGGGGTGGACCCCATTTTACCTTCTTTCTTGGTGGCATAGATACAACAAGGTGTTGGAAACATTCCTCAGAGATTTTGCTCCATAGTGACATGATGGCATCACGCAGTTGCTGCAGATTTCTCGGCTGCACATCCATGATGCCAATCTCCCGTTCCACCACATCCCAAAGGTGCTCTATTGGATGAGATGTGGTGAGTGTGGAGGCCATTGGAGGACAGTGACCTCATTTTCATGGTGAAGAAACCAGTGGTGAGATGATTGAAGCTTTGACATGGTGCATTATTCTGCTGGAAGGAGCCATCAGAAGATGGGGACACTGTAGTGATAAAGGGATGGACATGGTCAGCAACAATACTCAGGTAGGCCGTACATTTACCAATTGCCGACCAGCCACCGTAGTTTTACTGCAGGAGGTCGGCTCTATTACGCGAAACGACTTACCAGTATGGGGGGCGCGCACACGCGCCGATTGGCCAGAGGAGTGATTCGTCCGCTGGCCACCCGCGATCGCTCCCCATGGAGACAGAATGGTGGTCTCCCTATGTAAACACGGTAGACCACTGTTCTGTCATAGATGAACACAGGGATCCTATGTTCCTCCTATTTAGGAACACAGGTCTCTGTGTTCATCTAGAGCAGGGGTCTTCAAAGTATGGCCCTCCAGTTGTTCAGGAACTACAATTCCCATCATGCCGAGTCATGTCTGTGAATGGTATATCTTTGGTATCAGTAGGAGGAATAGTGCTCCATCATTGGTGTCAGTGGGAGGAATAGTGCCCCATCATTGGTATCAGTGGGAGGAATAGTGTCCCATCATTGGTGTCAGTGGGAGGAATAGTGCCCCATAATTGGTATCAATGGGAGGAATAGTGTCCCATCATTGGTATCAGTGGGAGGAATAGTGCCCCATCATTGGTGTCAGTGGGAGGAATAGTGCCCCATCATTGGTATCAGTACGAGGAATAGTGCCCCATCATTGGTATCAGTACGAGGAATAGTGCCCCATCATTGGTAACAGTGGGAGGTATAGTGCCCCATCATTGGTATCAGTGGGAGGAATAGTGTCCCATCATTGGTGTCAGTGGGAGGCATAGTGTCCCATCATTGGTGTCAGTGGGAGGAATAGTGCCCCATAATTGGTATCAGTGGGAGGAAAAGTGCCCCATCATTGGTGTCAGTGGGAGGAATAGTGCCCCATCATTGGTGTCAGTGGGAGGAATAGTGCCCCATCATTGGTATCAGTACGAGGAATAGTGCCCCATCATTGGTAACAGTGGGAGGTATAGTGCCCCATCATTGGTATCAGTACGAGGAATAGTGCCCCCATAATTGGTGTCAGTGGGAGGAAAAGTGCCCCATCATTGGTATCAGTGGGAGGAATAGTGCCCCATCATTGGTATCAGTGGGAGGAATAGTGTCCCATCATTGGTATCAGTGGGAGGAATAGTGCCCCATCATTGGTGTCAATGGGAGGAATAGTGCCCCATCATTGTTATCAGTACGAGGAATAGTGCCCCATCATTGGTATCACTGGGAGGAATAGTGCCCCATCGTTTGTATCAGTGGGAGGAATAGTGCCATATCGTTGGTGTCAGTGGATAGTGCCCCATTATTAGTGTCAATTTGAGGAATAGTGCCCCATCATTGGTGTCAAGGAGGAAATAGTGATGTCAGTAGCGGGAATATTACCCCATAGTTGATGTCAGTGGGGGGGAATAGTGCCTTGTATCAGTGAAAGGTAAGGTGTCCCAAGGGCCGGATAAAGGCGAGCAAAGAATCCATCTCAGGAGGGAACACAGAGGGGGGGGGGGGGGGTCTACATCCCTGCATACAGGGGGACTATGGAGAACAAGCGCAGCCCCCCTCTAACAGGATGTCAGATTTGGAGGAGGCTGAGAGAAATAGAAGGGACTGTTATGAATGAGGAATACACACTCGAATAAAGTTTTTTTTTTTTTAATCCAGAGTTTAGTGTCCCTTTAAGACCGGCAATTAACCATTTCATAGCGGAGACGCCCCAGCAGGAGGCAGCGCAGCGGTCACAGATACACAAATTCGCCACAACATTAAAATCAATGGTTGTTACTCTGAAAGGTTCTATTTATCGGCAAACGCTAACAACTCATTTTATCAGAAGCCGGGCGCTCCTCCCCTCGCCATTTCCGTACACGCCATTTGCTGCGATTGCTATTTATGTGAAATGCACTTAACCCCGTATCGACCGTGTATGGCGGCCCACGCCATGGTTCATGTGTTTACTGTCACTGCGGCACAATTACTTTCTAATGCTCATATTGGAAATCAAATACCAGGAAACTTGGACCGTGACCGTCCTCCAATCCCGGTCCAGAGAACTTCTCGGGTCGTTTAGGTCTTTGACCTTATTCCGCTAATCGGGGTGCAACTTCTACTGCTATTGTGTCAATGCCAAGGGATGCGGGATGGAGCACCAAGGGGCTTTCTTCTGTAAACAGGTCGAAGTCGCTCTACGTTGAGCGCTCTGCGTCCCCATTTATTGGCCCCTAAAAGGTATTCTTATCACATGAGTGATGTCTCCAGGGGCCACTTTGGAGCGGCACGCAGCGCTCAGGGGAGTCTTTACCATGGTCTGCTGGCTGCGAATGGCTCTTTCAGTGTGTGTAATCAGGACGGGGAGTACATCAGACATGGATCTATTGTCAGGGAAATTCTTCAGAGTTTAATGGATTACGTCCCGTTGGGGCTCCGGGGAATTTTTTTTGTACAACTGAGAGTTTGAAAACGAGTATAGGACGCATTAACCCCTTATACAGAAGATAGTTACATAGATAGCCAGGTTGAGAAAAGACACAAGTCCCATCTGCCTCAACCAATAAAAAACAAAAAACAGTACAGAAAACCCAACCATACAATTCCATATACACAATCCTATACCCGCAGATGATCCAGAGGAAGGCGAAAAAATCCAGCAAAGCATGATCCAATTTACTACAGCAGGGGAAAGAATTCCTTCCTGATCCCCCGAGAGGCAATCCGATTATTCCCTAGATCAACTTTACCTATAAATATTAGTACCCAGTTACAGTATCTCACAAAAGTGAGTACACCCCTCACATTTATGTAAATATTTTATTCTATCTTTCCATGTGACAACACTGAAGAAATGACACAATGTAAAGTAGTGAGTGTACAGCTTGTATAACAGTGTAAATTTGCTGTTCCCTCAAAATAACTCAACACACAGTCATTAATGTCTGAACCGCTGGCAACAAAAGTGAGTACACCCCTCAGTGAAAATGTCCAAACTGGGCAAAAAATTTCAATATTTTGTGTGGCCACCATTATTTTCCAGCACTGCCTTAACCCTCGTGGAGTTCACCAGAGCTTCACAGGTTGCCACTGGAGTCCTCTTCCACTCCTCCATGATGACATCACGGAGCTGGTGGATGTTAGAGACCTTGCGCTCCTCCACCTTCAGTTTGAGGATGCCCCACAGATGCTCAATAGGGTTTAGGTTTGGAGACATGCTTGGCCAGTCCATCACCTTTACCCTCAGCTTCTTTAGCAAGGCAGTAGTTTTCTTGGAGGTGTGTTTGGGGTCGGTATTATGTTGGAATACTGCCCTGCGGCCCAGTCTCCAAAGGGAGGGGATCATGCTATGCTTCAGTATGTCACAGTACATGTTGGCATTCATGGTTCCCTCAATGAACTGTAACTCCCCAGTGCCGGCAGCACTCATGCAGCCCCAGACCATGACACTCCCACCACCATGCTTGACTGTAGGCAGGACACACTTGTCTTTGTACTCCTCACCTGGTTGCTGCCACACACGCTTGACACCATCTGAACCAAATATGTTTATCTTGGTCTCATCAGACCACAGGACATGGTTCCAGTAATCCATGTCCTTAGTCTGCTTGTCCTCAGCAAACTGTTCGTGGGCTTTCTTGTGCATCATCTTTAGAAGAGGCTTCCTTCTGGGACGACAGCCATGCAGACCAATTTGATGCAGTGTGCGACGTATGGTCTGAGCACTGCCAGGCTGACCCCCCACCCCTTCAACCTCTGCAGCAATGCTGGCAGCACTCATACGTCTATTTCCCAAAGACAACCTCTGGATATGACGCTGAGCACGTGCACTCAACTTCTTTGGTAGACCATGGCGAAGCCTGTTCTGAGTGGAACCTGTCCTGTTAAACTGCTGTATGGTCTTGGCCTCTGTGCTGCAGCTCAGTTTCAGGATATTGGCAATCTTCTTATAGCCTAGGCCAGTGATGGCGAACCTTGGCACCCCAGATGTTTTGAAACTACATTTCCCATGATGATCATGCACTCTGCAGTGTAATTGAGCATCATGGGAAATATAGTTCCGAAACATCTGGGGTGCCAAGGTTCGCCATCACTGGCCTAGGCCATCTTTATGTAGAGCAACAATTCTTTTTTTCAGATCCTCAGAGAGTTCTTTGCCATGAGGTGCCATGTTGAACTTCCAGTGACCAGTATGAGAGAGTGAGAGCGATAACACCAAATTTAACACACCTGCTCCCCATTCACACCTGAAACCTTGTAACACTAACGAGTCACATGACACCGGGGAGGGAAAATGGCTAATCGGGCCAAATTTGGACATTTTGACTTAGGGGTGTACTCACTTTTGTTTCCAGCGGTTTAGACATTAATGGCTGTGTGCTGAGTTATTTTGAGGGGACAGCAAATTTACACTGTTATACAAGCTGTAAACTCACTACTTTACATTGTAGCAAAGTGTCATTTCTTCAGTGTTGTCACATGAAAAGATAGAATAAAATATTTGCAAAAATGTGAGGGGTGTACTTAGTTTTGTGAGATACTGTATACAGTATTATGTAAACACAGGAAAGAATCCAGGCTTTTTTTAAAGCAATCTACTGAGCTGGCCAGAACCACCTCTGGAGGGAGTCTATTCCATATTTTCACAGCTCTTACGGTGAAGAAACCTTTCCTCCAGGCGTAAAGAGTGCCCCCTTGTCCTCTGTGATGACCTTAAATTGAATAACTCAACACCAAGTTCCCTATATGGACCCCTTATGTATTTATACATGGTGATCATATAATAATAAAAATGTATACAGTATGCTATCAAGTATAATTAACCACTTGAGCTCCAGAAGGTTTTACCCCCTTCCTGACCAGGCCATTTTTTTGCGATGCGTTACTTTAACAGAAAATTGCGCGGTCGTGCAACCCTGTACCCAAATACATTTTATGAATAGAAATAATAATAATATTAATAAATATAATACATTTTGTCCTATTTTCCCCTACAAATAAAGCTTCCTTGTGGTGGTATTTGATCACCTCTGAGGTTTTTATTTTTTGAGCTATAAACTAAAAAAGAGCGACAATTTAGAAAAAAAAAAACAATATTTTTTACTTTCTGTTGTAAAACACATCCAATAAAAAAAAAAAAAGTAAAAAATCGAATTTCTTCATCAATTTAGGCCATTATGTATTCTGCTACATATTTTTTGTAAAAAGAAAACCACAATAAGTGTATATGGATTATTTTGCGCAAAAATTATGGGATATTTTTACATTTTTTTAGTACTGGCAATGATCAGTGACTTATAGCAGGACTGCGATATTGTGGCGGACAAATTGGACACCTAACTTTTGACACTTTTTGGGGACCAGTGACACGAATACAGTGATCAGTTATTTTCCCCCACAGCTAGAGCTTCCTTGTTGTGGTATTTGATCACCTCTGTGGTTTTTATTTTTTGCGCTATAAACGACCGTCAAATTAAAAAAAAAAAAAAAACAATATTTTTTACTTTCTAATATAAAACATATCCAATAATTTAAAAGAAAAAAAAACGAATTTCTTCATCAATTTAGGCCAATATGTATTCTGCTACATATTTTTGGTAAAAAAAGAAAAAAAAAACCAATCACAATAAGTGTATATTGATTGTTTCGTGCAAAAAGTATGGAATATTTTTACATTTTTTTAGTACTGGCAGCAATCAGTGACTTACAGCAGGACTGCGATATTGTGGCAGACAAATTGGACACCTAAGGGCTCTTTCACACGGTCCGCCTCCGTAGGCGGATCTGTGCTGCTCAGCGGGGATCGATCCGCGATCCCCGCTGAGCCGGCGGATGACAGCTCCGTCTCCGCTTGCAGTGCGGAGAGGGAGGTGTCTCAGCCCCCGCTGCTCTCTATGGGGAATCGGATGAGAGCGGACCGCCTGTCCGCTCTCATCCGATCCCATCCGATCCGATCCCCAGGACGGATGGAAAATAGGGTTTCCATCCGTCCGGATTTCACGGACAGGATCGGATGCGGATGGCAGCGTGTGTCAGCGGACATGTCACCGCTGACATCCGCTGCTCCATAGGGCTGAATGGGGCATCCGATCAGATCCGCCTAAAAAACTGACAGGCGGATCTGATCGGACCGCCCGTGTGAAAGAGCCCTAACTGACACTTTTGACACTTTTTTTGGGACCAGTGACACTAATACAGTAATCAGTACTAAAAAATATGCACTGTTACTGTACTAATGACACTGGCAGGGAAGGGGTTAACCACTTCCATACTGGGCCTATTCTGGCACTCCTCTCTTACATGTTAAAATCATCATTTTTTTTGCTAGAAAATTATTTAGGACCCCCAAATATTATATTTTTTAGGCAGAGACCCTAGGGAATAAAATGGTGGCTGTTGTAACTTTTTATGTCACACGGTATTTGCGCAGCAATTTGTTAAACTTTTTTTGGGGAAAAAAAAAAAAAAAAACCAGCTTCATGAATTAAAAAAAAAACAAAATCACTAAAGTTTGCCCGATTTTTTTGTATAATGTGAAAGATGATGTTACGCTTGGTAAATAGATATCTAACATGCGTTTTCTGGGGGGGGGGGGCTTTAACTTTTTTATTTTTGTTTTTTATTTTTTTTTTTTTTTTTTACTTTGACTCATTCCTTTTAATTTTTTTTTTTATCACTTTTATTCCTATTACAAGGAATGTAAACGTCCCTTGTAATAGGAATAGGGCATGACAGGTCCTCTTGTGATACCATGTATTCTATAATGTATCGTATATGATGTGATACAATGTATTCTATAATGTATCTTCTATGATGTGATACAATGTATTCTATAATGTATACTCTATGTAATACAATGTATTCTATCATGAATCTTTTAAGTAATATAATGTATTCTGTAATGTATCTTCTATGTAATATAATGTATCTTCTATTCAATACAATGTATTCTATCATGAATCTTCTATGCAATACAATGTATTCTATCATGAATCTTCTATGCAATACAATGTATTCTATCATGTATCTTCATAGAAAAGTTTTTTTTTTTTTCCTTACCAAAGGCAAATAGATTGTGCACTTTGCAAAGTGCAGTTGCTCCAGAGCTTAGTAAATGAGCAGAAATCCTGCTGACTTCTATCACCCAACTATATGCAAGTAAAAATGCAGTTTTTTCTTTTTCTTGCATCTGATTGGGAATTCTTTGCAATGTGAAGCCTTACATCATTTACTGAGCTCTGAAGCAACTGCACTTTGCAAAGTGCACAGCCTATTTGCCTTTAGTGAATCAACCCCAATGTATTCATATAATGTATCTTCTATGTAATATAATGTATTCTATCGTGTATCTTCTATGTAATATAATGTATTATATAATGTATTTTCTGTGTAATACTATGCATATTTTTCTCCATTCAAGAGGGGAAAAAACCACAGGGGCGGGCTGTAAAGTGACTAATCACTGTCATAGCCAATCAGAGGCTGTCAAAGCAATCAGGTAATTCAGGAACTGGTTCTCCCGAGTCCTGATCATTAGAGATCCAGAAACAGTGGCACATATATGCGGCCCTATGGATAAAGACCATCTTCTGTGAGGCTGCCTATATGTGTGCAGTCGACAGAAAGGAGTTATTACAATTAACATTCATTAAAGGATAAGTCCACCCTACAATTAAAATCCCTGAATCTATAGATCTCCACGATCTAACACTAACCTATCTAGCCCTGTAAAGAAGAAATCAGGATACTTACCTTTTTTGAAGCCGATCCGATCCGATCCTACACTGAGCGGTCAGCGGCGGCTTCGCTGTGGAGGCGGGTGCAGAGGACACAGCAGACAACGGAAGCCCCATAGTAAGTCTATGGGTGATGTCACTTCCCATTAATTTCACAGCCGTTGTCGGCTGTGTCCTCTGCAGAGCTTCCACCAATTGAGATCAGGTCGGATCGGCTTCAAAAAAGTTAAGTACTGTATACTGATTTCTTCTTTACAGAGCTAGAGAGGTTAGTCTTAGATTGTGAAGATCTATAGGTGCAAGGATTTTAGTTTTATTGTGGACTTATCCTTTAACCACTTGCCGACCGCCGCCCGACTATATACAGCCCCTCCCAGGCAAAGTGACGTACCGGTACGTCACTAGCCTGGGAGCCAATAGGGGGCGAGCGTGCACCGCCGGAGGCGCGCTCCCGCCCCCCCCCCCCGCTCGTTCCCTAAGCAGCCCGCGCGTGTGACCGTCGGACCCGATGTCTGCCGGCCACTCGCGATCGTTGGGTGGAGAGGGAGAAAGGCAGACGGCTAATGTAAACACAGCCGCCTGTCATTCTTCCCTGTGTAAAAGCACAGATCATACGGTCCTGCTATGTAGGACCGTTGATCTGTGCTGTTGCACACACAGCCACATCCAATCACAGTTAGAAACACGCCCCTAGGGACACACTTAACCCCTCCCTCTCCAATAAAGTTAACCCCTTCCCTCCCAGTGTCATTTTTAAAGTAACAGTGCATATGTATAGCACTGATTACTGCAGTAATGTCACTGGTAACCCCAAAAGTGTCAAAAATGTCAGTCAAGGGTCCGATCTGTCAGCTGCAATGTCGCAGTCCCGCAAAAAAAAATCGTAGATCGCTGCCATTACTCGTTAAAAAAAAAAAAAAGCAATAAAAATGACAAAAATCTTTCCCTTAGATAGTAAACGCAATAACTTTTGCGCAAACCAATCAAAATATGCTTTTTGCAATTTTTTTTACCAAACATATGTAGCAGTAAACAAATTGGCCTAAAATGTTAAAAAATTTTGATTTTTACATTTTTTTTGAGGGGGAATTTCATTAAAAAAATGTGAAAAATATTGTTATTTTTGCAAAATTGTCGCTCTTTTTTTGTTTATAGCGCATGATCAAAAAATCGCACAGGTGATCAAATACCACCAAAAGAAAGCTCTGCTTGTGGGAAAAAAAGGACGTCAATTTCATTTGGGTACAGCGTCGCACGACCGCGCAATTTAAAGTCACGCAGTGCCGAATCGCAAAATAGGCCCTGGTCAGGAAGGGGGGTAAAATCTTCCGGGGCTTAAGTGGTTAATAAACCCTGCCCTGACAATATATGTGTCTTGACTATCCTCGTTACAGGGCTTGACTCTCATATCTACTCCAAGAGCGTCTCCCAGTTTAAGGTCATCACACGTTTGCCCCCCCACCCCCCTATCCTACCTATTCCTGTAGCTCATAATTTTTGTATTGTTACTGTAAACCTAATTCATATTATACCATACCTATTGACTTATTGATCTGTATCATCATAACTGTTACTGTTTTGTATGGCTCACTTGGTTCCTTTTTTTACAATGTTGAATACATTTGGACATTTGTACAGATCATAGCATACAGCTTTCAAAACTTTAAAGGGTAACTTCACTTTCATGGGGAAAAACAGCAAATAAATAAAAAATAATATAGTGTATAAAATTACAACATAAGTCATATTGTAATTGAAAGTTATTAAATATGACCTTTCCTTTTCAATCTGCAACTGTTGTAATTTTCTGAAAATGCAATGCAATATGGCCCCCTGGAGCTGTTCTGTACACAGAATGTATACTGACCACACCCCCAGAAACATCATTTCCTGCTTGTGTGATTGGCTCACTGATTTTCCCAGAAGTCTGCACTAAGATACAAGTCAGATTTCTGGCATCCCCTGCAACACAAATGTCATTTTTGGTGAGATACTCCCAATAGGAACACGTCTAAAGGGATGCAGGCCCAGCAGCTTTCCTCATTAGAGCCCTGCAGGTGCACATCTGATTGATAATTATAAAACCACTCCCATTAGACTCACTTTTCCACATGGATATAGACAAACACATAGGGGTTTCTCCAGAATAACAAAAAGGTAGGAATCTGCAACAAAGTTTGATAAACTCCTTGCAATGTACAGAGATCACCCAGAGGGGAATGTTTTTTTCTCAACAAAAGTAGAGTTACGCTTTAACCGATTGCCGACCGCCCGCCCGCCACATAAATACTGCGGCAGGCTGGCTCGGCTGCAGGAATCACCATACCTGTACAGCGTTCCACAGGAGCGATCCTGGGGTGGCGTGCACACCCTCTTTACCCAGCAGGGAAGCTGACTCACGGGGCCAGCGGCTGTGATTCCCACCAGGCACCTGCGATCGCTCCCCCTGAAGAGAGAACTGCGCTTACAACAGCAGACCGTTGTTCTCTCAGGAATCAGTACAGAGTGCCTGAGATCCTCCTATCCTCTGTGTTCCTTCCACAAACCCATCCCCCTCACAGTTAGAAAACGTCCCCTAGGCTCACACTTAACCCTTTGATCCCCCCTGGTGTTAACCCCTTCCCTGCCAGTGTCATTAGTACAGTGACAGTGCATATTTTTAGCACTGATTACTGTAGTAATGTCACTGGTCCCCCCAAAAAATAAAAAAAATGTCAGTTAGGGGTCCAATCTGTCCGCCGCAATGTCGCAGTCCTGCTAAAAATCGCAGATCGCCACCATTACTAGTAAAAAATAAACAAATAAATAAATAAAAATGACATAAATCTTTTCCCTAGCTTGTAGACGCGATAACTTTTGTGCAAATGAATCAAAATACACTTATTGGGATTTTTTTTACCAAAAATATGTAGCAGAATACTAATTGGCCTAAATTGATGAAAAAAATTAAGATTTTTTAATTTTTTTTCTTTTTTTGGGGGGGGAATGTTATATAGAAGAATGTGAAAAATATATATATTTTTTTTTTAATTGTTGCTTTTTTTTGTTTTTTTTGTTTATAGCACAAAAAAAAAAATCAAAGAGGTGATCAAAAGAAAGCTCTATGTGTGGGGAAAAAGGACATCAAATTTATTTTGATACAGCGTCGCACGACCGCGCAAATTGTCCGTTATATTAACGCAGTGCTTTATCGCAAAAAATGGCTTGGTCATTAAGGGGGGTAAAACCTTTCCAGTCCAGAAGTGGTTAATAAAGACCTATTGAAAGTGAAAAAGATAAATACTAATTAAAGAATTACCATGCTTTTTAAAACACATTGAAAACATGTTTATTTCTATTGGCAGAGAATCCATTTCCAGCACCTCACTACCACCTCTTCTCTGGCATTAAAACATTTAAAAACCATTAAAAAATGATTGAACCCTAATATGCTGTAAAAGGATAAATCTGTTTTTAAAACATTAGTAGTTTGAATATATTATAGGGACTCCAGGTAACTGCTGATATAACGTATTACTCCTAACCTGGGACGTAACTACAGGGGTTGCAGGGGTTGCAATTGCAACCGGGCCCCATGCTCCATTGGTCTTGTGCGGCTCCCCTGTACACCTGGATAGGAGGGGCGGTGGGGGGCAGCATGTAGAGAAATCACTGTCCCCCTTTTTCCGGCTGAAGCTGCAGGAGGAAAATTGAGGAGATTGGTTCCTCTGTATGCTGCCCCCGCCACTCCTCCTATCCAGTTCACTTGTGTTCTGCTGTCTCTGGGCCCCTGTGTGCTTCCCTGGTCCCCCCCCCCCCACTGTGCTGCCCCTCCCCCCACCCCACTGTGCTCCCTCCCCTCTCCTGCCGGCTGCTGCAGGGGATGTGTCACAATAGAGAACCAGGAAGGGGTCGGTAAATATGTAATTTACCAGCTCCTTCCTTTTCTGAATGGACAGAGTCATAGTCAGTGACATTGTAAAAATAATAAAATAAAATGATAAAAAATAATACAATTAAAGTACTAAAAATTAAAAACTACTGACACCAGTGGGTGACCTTCCAGGATCGCAAAGGTCACACTTGCGACCGGGCCCTGGCATTCCACCACCGTGGGGAGACCCCAAGATGGCAGGAAGGGGGCCCACTGCAGAACTTGTGAACGGGTCCCGCTGCGGGACCGTAATAAAGGACCCCACAACGAGAGTAAAGGGCCCCAGGATCAGTGGGAAGAGCCCCAGGCTTGAAGGGAAGGGCCCCGGCTAGGGGTCCAGGCGGCCCTTCATGGTTTGTTGCACCATGGCCCTGAAGGTTCTAGTTATGCCTCTGCTTCTAACATTGCTTTTCCTGCGCTTCTCATGCCCAGGTCAGGGTATACGTTGCATTGTTATTTACCCAATACAGAGTACATAGTTGCCAACAATTAATTTTTTTTTCCAGGGACACTTTGCAGCACAGCTAT
The DNA here is from genome assembly GCF_965119305.1 of Pelophylax lessonae. Classification (NCBI taxonomy): domain Eukaryota; kingdom Metazoa; phylum Chordata; class Amphibia; order Anura; family Ranidae; genus Pelophylax; species Pelophylax lessonae. Next base: position 18,704,521 of record NC_138771.1, on the reverse strand, counting down.
CAATTACCACACCCTCTTCCCTGAAGTTCCGCCCACTCTGCATAACTAATCTCACCTATTTATCAGATTATAGGGTCTACTCAATATAGAGAGAATTACAGGAGATTAAAAAGGGAATTTCAAATTTAAGGCCACAGTAGCAGAGTTGGAATAATTCTCCCATTCAGCTGCACTACTTCCGCGTAACATTTATGGGCAGCCGGATTAACAGGCGCTTCCAGGGACAATATAAATTACCTGGGACAGGTTCCTATTTGCAGGGACTGTCCCAGGAAAAAAGGGACAGTTGGCAAGTATGAGAGTATACAGCAGCAAACCAATCTCATTCAATGGCCGGGTCCTGACCGAGCTGCACCGCTTTGACCATAGCGGAGAAATGGCCGGAGCTTTCTATAGCCTTAGCTGGATTGTCCAAATAAGAACATTGGCTGAACAGAATGAGATCTTACAGCAGGTTAGACAGTTCACAAACATGGATTTCAGTTGAGTCCATTAGCCAGCTGCCTGCACTTTGGAGAACTCCATAAAAGTGAATGTAAAGCCAAAAAACTTTTTATAGTTTTTGAATGAGCAGGAAATGGTTAAAGCAGAAATTGCTTTCCCATTGGCTCAGGCGAATCGGCCTCCTTGGTCCCCTCCAAGCCTCCCGCCCGCCATGTTCTGAAAGCCCATTTTTTTATTTTTAGTTTTTTACAACCCCGTCCACCCGCCGCCATTCTCACTTAGTGCCTCGTACACACGCACCGATTGTTGGCCGACCGATCGGCCGTCTTTTGTCCAGTGTTGTTGTGTTGGTTGGAATGTGCTCTAGACTGCACACAAATTTTCTCGGCCAACAAAAACCAACTTCAGAAGTGATGTCATGTGCTGGTTTACTTTCCGTGTGTTTTTTCTTCTCTGAGCATGCCCAGTCTTCCTCATCAGATTTTTGTCTGCCGAAATCTGTACTGACTGACGTAAAATCGGCCGTTGTGTTGACGGCCAACAAAAATTTTATAGCCTGCACACCAGATTTTGTTCGGCCGAAAAGTCAGAGTCAGTTGTCGAAAGCATCATACTAACAAGCCGAAAATCGACCGATCGGACGTTGGCCGAAAATTCACGGCCAACTATCGATGCGTGTGTACGAGGCATTAGTGCCGGTTCACACTGGTGCGATGCGGACAGCCTGCGAATCCACTGCGGGTTCTCGCATCGCACCTGACACGCAGGCAGTTCACACTGCCATATGCAAACTACTGGGGGTGTCAATACAAAGTTAAAGTGGAGTTTCAACCAAAAGTGTAACTTCTGCTTATATGCTTCTACCCCCCCCCCCCTTCGGTGCCACATTTGGCACCTTTTAGGGGGGAGGGGGGAACGGGTACCTGTTTTTGACAGGTACCCTTCCCCACTTCTGGGAGACAGTGCCGCGGCACTGTCCAGGGGATGACTGGTAACTTGAATAAGGTTACACTTACACAATCCAAGATCTATTCAGCATGTGTACACAGAAAAAAATAAAAACTGCAGAGGTGATGATGAAAAAATTCGATATTTTATTTTATTTAATTTTTTTGGGAATGTTATATAGCAGAAAGTAAAAAAATATTGCTGTTTTTTTTTTTTTTCTTCAGAATTGTCGCTCCTTTATTGTTTATAGTGCAAAAAATAAAAATCGCAGAGGTGATCAAATACCACCGAAAGAAAGCTTTATTTGTGGGGGGAAAAAAAAGGACATCAATTTTATTTGGGCACAGCGTCGCGCGATTGCGCGATTGCGCAATTGTAAATTAAAGTAACGCAGTGCCGATTCGCAAAAAATAGCCTGGTCATTAAGGGGGCAAATCCTTCCGGTCCAGGAGTGGTTTATAGATGAATAAGGTTACACTTACACAATCCAAGATGTATTCTGCATGTATATACAGAAAAAAATAAAAACTGCAGAGGGGATGATGAAAAAAAAAAATTTTTATATTTTTTTTTGGGATTTTTATATAGCAGAAAGTTAAAAAATATTGTTTTTTTTTTTTTTTTTTGCACCTACACAATCCAAGATGTATTCAGCATGTATATACAGAAAAAAATAAAAACTGCAGAGGTGATGCTGAAAAAATTAAATTTTTCATTTATTTATTTAATTTTTTTTTGGGGGGGGGGGGGGAATGTTATATAGCAGAAGGTAAAAAACTATTGATTTTTTTTGTTTTTTTTTTTTTTTTTTCAGAATTGTCGCTCTTTTTTTGTTTATAGTGCAAAAAATAAAAAATCGCACAGGTGCTCAAATACCACCAAAAGAAAAGCTCTATTTGTGGGGGGGGGGGCATCAATTGTATTTGGGTACAGCGTCGCGCGACAGCGCAATTGTCAGTTAAAATAATGCAGTGCCGAATCGCAAAATATGGCCTGGTCATTAAGGGGGCAAATCCTTTCCGGTCCAGGAGTGGTTAATAGATGGATAAGGTTGCACTTACACAATCCAAGATGTATTCAGCATGTATATACAGAAAAAAATAAAAACCGCAGAGGTGATGATAAAAAAATTAAATTTTTTATTTATTTATTTTGAGAATGTTATATAGCAGAAAGTAAAAAATATTGATTTTTATTTGTTTATAGTGCAAAAAATTAAAATCGCACAGGTGATCAAATACCACCAAAAGAAAGCTTTATTTATGGGGGAAAAAGGACATCAATTGTATTTGGGTACAGCGTTGCGCGACCATCAGTTAAAGTAACGCAGTGCCGTATTGCAAAAAATAACCTGCCCGTTAAGGGGGGGGGGGTAAAATCTTCCAGGGCTGAATTGGTTAAAGCTCGAAGCCACAGGTAATCTTTTTTTTTTTTTTCTTTTTCTTTTTCTTTATTATTTTTTTTTTTTATCCCTCCTGTCATTTGCAGAGCGATCCGTGCGTTATGAGTGCTCCTGCCCTTAATGGACGGGCATTATTGCTTTGTGATACCTTCGATGGCTGCCTTATTTTCATACTAATGGGACAAATGAATGATAATTGCATTAACTACCTGCCTTTTTCGCCATGATTTTTGAAGCTCTTGCACATTAAACCAGTGTTAACGTTCGCCGGCGTGGGAGCAATTACCGAAGTGACACCGGGGCGCCCGGAGAGATTCTGGAGCATTTAACATAGATGGCACAAATTTAATAAAAAAATAAATAAAAAATATGGAAGAGCAGCTTAAATAAAAGGTAAGCTCTTTATAAAACAAATCTGGGGGGGCTGTGACTGCTGAAGATTTGCCCCTCGAAGGTTCCCCCCCCCCCTCGCAGGTGAGAGGCTCAAGGACATTTTCCAAGCCATCAAATCGGTAAACGCCATGAACATATTATATGTTCTGTCTTCCAAACCTCCCCAGACTTTGCTGTGCCCTTGATTAGATTAAGCTGGCTGCTCGCTAATGACATGTAATGTTAATTAAGAGAATTACATGATAGGCTTCCCCACGGATGGTCATGTAATGAGGTTGGTGGGGAGCCGAGGACGTGGGAAGAGGGATAGGCAGCTTTGGAGACAGACTAAGAGACACATGGCCGCCGTGTGTAATAAACAGGGGTGTTCTGTGTTCCTGCAATTAGGGCCTGGAAAGACGAGTCGCTAATAACAGGCCAATTAGGAAACGGATACGAGAAACAAAAAAAAAACTAAAAACAGATTATCAGAACGAGCAATACGGAATTCATTAACCCGGCTGAGCAGATCCAGACTTTGGGGGCTGGTGACTTGCCATTTTTTTTTTTTTTTGGGGTCTAAAAGTGAACCAATTAATGAAAAAAATGTAAAGGCAAACAGGAAACTTGAGGAAGCAGCAGGAAGCTTAAAAATAACTGTCATTAAAAAGGAAGGTCAACCGTAGACTTTACATCACATAGAAGACATTATCTAGTAAAAAGATCATGAAGAAGATTCATTATTCCTTCCATTGATACCAATGATGAGACACTATTCCACCAACTGACACCAATGATAGGGCATTATTCCTCCAATTAATACCAATGATGAGGTGCCATTCCTTCCACTGTCACCATGATGGAGCACAATATCTCCTACTGACACCAACAATGGGGCACTATACCTCCCACTGACACCAATGATGGGGCACTATTCCTCCCATTGATATCAATGATGAGGCACTATTCCTACCACTGACACCAATGATGGGGCACTATTCCTCCCACTGACACCAATGATGGGGCACTATTCCTCCCACTGATACCAATGATGGGGCACTATTCCTCCTACTGACAACAATGATGGGACACTATTCATCCCACTGATACCAATCATGGAGCACTATTCATCCCACGGATACCAATGATGGGATACTATTCCTCCCACTGACGCCAATGATGGGGCACTATTCCTCCCATTAATACCAATGATGAGGTGCCATTCCTCCCACTGTCACCATGATGGAGCACAATATCTCCTACTGACACCAACAATGGGGCACTATACCTCCCACTGACACCAATGATGGGGCACTATTCCTACCACTGACACCAATGATGGGGCACTATTCCTCCCACTGACACCAATGATGGGGAACTATTCCTCCCACTGATACCAATGATGGGGCACTATTCCTCCCACTGACACCAATGATGAGGAACTATTCCTCCCACTGACACCAATGATGGGATACTATTCCTCCCACTGACACCAATGATGGGGCACTATTCCTCCCACTGATACCAATGATGGGGCACTATTCCTCCCACTGATACCAATGATGGGACACTATTCCTCCCACTGATACCAATGATGGGGCACTATTCCTCCCACTGACACCAATGATGGGGCACTATTCCTCCCACTGACACCAATGATGGGGCACTATTCCTCCACTGACACCAATGATGGAGCACTGTTCCTCCCACTGATACCAATGATGGGGCACTATTCCTTCCACTGATACCAATGATGGGGCACTATTCCTTCCACTGATACCAATGATGGGGCACTATTCCTCCCACTGACACCAATGATGGGGCACTATTCCTTGCACTGACACTAACAAATTCTTTATTTTCTGTTCTATTCTATTCTGTTTTGTTATATTCTATTATTTTCTATTCTATTATTTTTCTTCTATAAAGCAGCCTATGTTGGAATCAGCATCTTATTTTACTTTTATACCTTACTGTATTTATTGCAATATAATTCTATTTCAAATTCATTTTCAAAGCCGAATAAATCGATTTGTTGTAATTTATTTTGGATTTGTTGAAATTCGTTACTATTGTGATTCAAAAATTCAGATACATCCGAATCCCTGAATAACGAAAATTTAGTCCTGCCGGAATCTACAGGCACCCATTTGGTATTCCTATGCTGCGCTACCCCCGAAGAAGACGCTTAGTTATTTTGGGTTCTTTGTTTTGCGCCTCGAATCTCAGTCCCTCTTGGCACACCTGGTTGAGTAAAAGTTACTGCAAGCATTTATAGGAAAATGTGTACAGATCTAACTCAACTGTAAATTAGCACCAGGAAATAGACACAGGACTGAAAGTAGGTTCAGACAAAGTTCACTAGACCAGTGGACTCCAAAGTGCGGCCCATGGGTTGGCTCTTTGCTTGCCCTTGTCTGGACCTCTGGGCTCTATTCCTCCCACTGTCCTTAACAGCGGGGCATAATTCCCGCCACTGACATCATCAGTGCGGGATTCCTCCCACAACTCGTTATGTGTATAAAAACCTCCTGTTCACAGAATCTTATAATCTGTTCACAAAATATTATATACCATATAATAGCGGTTTAACAAGCGCTCATAGACAAATCATTTGTCAGAACATTTTTTTTTTTGCCTAGATTGAGTCAACTAGGCCATTTATTGGGTGGTATGCCATTACATAGTTACATAGTAGGTGAGGTTGAATAAAGACAATAGTCCATCCAGTTCAACCTGTGTAGGTGTGTGTGGCCGTAATCATCTCACATAGCCCTGAATGTTCTGATCCTTGAGATGTACGTCTAAGAGTCTTTTGAAAGCCACCATACTTCCCGCAGAAACCACCTCTTGTGGCAGAAAATTCCACAATCTTGTAGCCCTAACAGTAAAGAACCCCCCACGTTGCCTGAGGTTAAAACGCTTCTCCTCTAATCGCATTGTATGCCCTCTTGTCCTCATGCAATCCCTTCGAATGAACAGCTTTTTTTCTAAGCTGAGATCCCCATTGAGATATTTATAAATTGCTATCATGTCCCCTCTCAGGCGTCTCTTCTCCAGGGAGAATAAATCAAGCGATTTCAACCGCTCTTCATAGATAAGGTCCTCCAATCCCCTAATTAGTTTAGTTGCCCTTCTCTGGACTCTCTCCAGCTCCAACACATCCCTCCTGAGGACTGGCGACCAGAACTGGACAGAATACTCCAGATGCAGTCGGACCAGAGTTTTATAAAGTGGAAGGATTATAGTCTTATCTCTGGAATACATCCCTTTCTTTATGCATGCTAATATTCTGCTGGCTTTGACAGCTGTCACTTGACATTGCATGCTGTTGCCTAATCTATCATCAACCAAGACTCCCAGATCCTTCTCCATTTTTGATTCCCCCAAGGGTTCCCCTCCTAAAGTGTATTGTGTTTTTATGTTTTTAGTCCCCAAATGCAAAAACCTTACACCTCTCCACGTTAAACCTCATTTGCCATGTCGTTGCCCACTCCGTTATTTTGTCCAGGTCATCCTGTAGGATATCTGCTTCATGCTGTGCAGTTATTGCCCTTCATTGTATCTATAAATGTGGATGGTGCAGCTCCAAGTTGTAGGCCAATCATAGTATCTATCAATATGGACGGTGCAGCTCCGAGTTGCAGGCCATTCATTGTATCTATAAATGTGGATGGTGCAGCTCCGAGTTACAGGCCATTCATAGTATCTATAAATGTAGATGGAGCAGCCCCAAGTTGTAGGCCATTCATAGTATCTATAAATGTGGATGGTGCCGCTCCGAGTTGCAGCCCATTCATAGTATCTATAAATGTAGATGGTGCAGCTCCGAGTTGCAGGCCATTCATAGTATCTATAAATGTGGATGGTGCAGCTCCGAGTTGCAGGCCATTCATAGTATCTATAAATGTGGATGGTGCAGCTCCGAGTTACAGGCCATTCATAGTATCTATAAATGTGGATGGTGCAGCTCCGAGTTACAGGCCATTCATAGTATCTATAAATGTGGATGGTGCCGCTCCGAGTTGCAGCCCATTCATAGTATCTATAAATGTAGATGGTGCAGCTCCGAGTTGCAGGCCATTCATAGTATCTATAAATGTGGATGGTGCAGCTCCGAGTTGCAGGCCATTCATAGTATCTATAAATGTGGATGGTGCAGCTCCGAGTTACAGGCCATTCATTGTATCTATAAATGTGGGTGGTGCAGCTCCGAGTTGCAGGCCATTCATTGTATCTATAAATGTGGACGGTGCCGCTCCGAGTTGTAGACCAATCATTGTCTCTATCAATATGGATGGAGAAGCTCCGAGTTGCAGGCCATTCATAGTATCTATAAATGTGGATGGTGCAGCTCCGAGTTGCAGGCCATTCATAGTATCTATAAATGTGGACGGTGCAGCTCTGAGTTGCAGGCCATTCATAGTATCTATAAATGTGGATGGTGCAGCTCCGAGTTACAGGCCATTCATTGTATCTATAAATGTGGGTGGTGCAGCTCCGAGTTGCAGGCCATTCATAGTATCTATAAATTGTCAGACAGCAGAAGGACACGAAATATCAATAGATCGGTTTCTGTCTCCGAAGAGGCGAAGTTGTCAGTCACTGTTCTGTCTCTTATAATGTCATTATCAGGAAAGCTGCTAAATGATATGCGATATACATTCCCTGTATTGCAGATTTCACATTTTTATTATCAGGAATAGAGAATCCACTTCCATTATGTGGCATCTTTTCTGCACTGTCAGGCCGATGATCTAGCTGATTAATCCACCAGTAAGAGACATTGGTGTGACTTGTTTTATGGCAGATGGGTAGTTATAATGAACAGCAGACAGAAGAACCAGCAATATGGCAGGCTTCAGAGACGGCAATAAATGAGTCCATCAGTTAATAGGGACAAATTGTGACTTAACCACTTTACCACCGGAGGATTTTCCTGCTTTACGTCCAGGCCACTTTTTTGCGATTCGGCACTGTGCAAATTTAACTGACAATTGCGCGGTCATGCAACGCCGTACCCAAACAAAATTTACGTCCTTTTTTTCCCACAAACAGAGCTTTCTTTTGGTGGTATTTGATCACCTCTGCGCTTTTAATTTTTTGCGATATTAATAAAAAAAAGCAACAATTTTGAAAAAACAACATTTTTCTACTTTGACAGTTAAAAAATATCCAATATATTCAATTTTTGTCATATATTTAGGCCAAAATGTATTTAGCTACGTCTGACAAAAAAATTCTCAATGAGCGTATTTTTAACCGCTTTAAGACCGGAAGATTTTACCCCATTCCTGACCAGGTTATATTTTGCGATTCGGCACTGTGTTAGTTTAACGGACAATTGTGCGGTTGTGCAACGCTGTACCCAAATTAAATTTATGTTCTTTTTTTCCCCCACAAATAGAGCTTTCTTTTGGTGGTATTTTATCACCTGTGCGATTTTTACTTTTTGCGCTATAAACAAAAAAAGAGTGACAATTTTTGAAAAAAATAACAATATTTTTCACATTTGTTTATATGAAATTCCCCCCCAAACAAAAATGTAAAAATCTACATTTTTTAACATTTTAGGCCAATTTGATTTCTGCTACATATTTTTGGTAAAAAAAAATCGCAATAAGCGTGTTTTGATTGGTTTGCGCAAAAGTTATCGCAGCTACTAACTATGGGAAATTGATGTCATTTTTATTGTTTTTTTTTAACTAGTAATGGCGGCGATCTGCGATTTTTTTTTTGCGGGACTGCGACATTGCGACGGACAGATCGGACCCTTGACTGACATTTTTGACACTTTTGGGGGTACCAGTGACATTACTACAGTAATCAGTGCTATAAATATGCACTGTTACTGAAAAAATGACACTGGCAGGGAAGGGGTTAACTTTTATTGGTGATCAAGGGGGTAATGTATGCCTGGTGCTTACTAACGTGTGTGGGGGGGGGGGGGACTGTGTGACACAGGGACAGATCGCAGGTTCAGCTATGCTGAATCCTGTAATCTGTCCCTGCCTGTCACTTAGGAGATCCGCCCGCTTTGTTTACACAAGCGGGCGGATCTCCTCACTCGATCCCCGGCCGACGGGTCCAGGGGGCCCTTCATGGTTTCTTGCACTGGGGCCCTAAAGGTTCTAGTTACGCCTCTGTTGCAAAGTACAACTTCCCTAGATTATCCAAAGTATTTTTGCCTTTGGTAAATCAACCCCACACTATACATCCGAATTATTAAAAAATATATATTTTTCCCTATACATGTTTATTCATGGGCCTCCTATGCAGGACAAATAAGATAACTGTCCATAGAGCTCAGTCTATGGTTGTAGCAGATTGTCAGCTGAGCAGAATAGGGCCTGGCGGCGGCTGTCAATCTTGTATCCGGCAGCCCGGCAGACGTAAACCATCCCCGGCAGCCATGCGACTGCGACCAAGTAATTACTGGACTTTACAGTTCTATGATAAGTCATCCCCTGAGGACAAAGAACAAAGTTGAACGGAGTGACATCTCACATGAGATAACGACGCTTCGAGAAAATAGCACGCAATATTATTCCGTTCCATAAGTGATGGCGTTTGCTGTGTCACGTGATGTTCTCTGACCCCTCTGGGCTACATCCAGAGATTTACAGCCGTAGACGCAGGATACAACAGGCAAAGGTTTATGGGGCTTTTAGCGCCAGTTAATCTTCAACTGATCAAGTCGCACTTGTTTTCGGGTCCTATGGGAACGACTCGTTAACCTCTAATCAGCTCCAGCTTAATAAATGTACAATGACGCAGAAGACCATCCTTATTATTAGTAGAGCTGCATGGAAAAGCGCAGTCAGGCTCATTAGCACTCTATAGTATAGAGCGTGATTCATGGACTGCGACCCCCCCCTCCCCTCCTAAACCTGGAGGGGGTTAAATGGGTTAGGGAAGTGCGTGACATTGCAGCACCAGGAGTCACTTTGTCCCGACACGACTCGTCCTGTCACTAACACATGGAGATCAATAGATTTATAACTGGCAGCGCACCGAGCAACCGGAATCAGCGGGAGACGTGTATGGGGGAATTGACTGGTGCTCCGGGTCCCTGAGACAATCATCTCCCATCTGGACAGAGGGGATAAATAACCGCGTCTCTGCACCGCCGAAGGCAATGACTCCCGGGGGGTACGTGAATCACCGACACCCGAAAACAAGAGGCAAGCGTAGGAAACTTACCGACTGCCTGCAAAGAAAACCCAGAAAACTTTGTAACCTTTAATAAAAGAAGTCAATAGGATTGATTTACTAAATAGACTGATAGAAGATACATTATAGGACACATTGTATGTACAGTGCCTTGAAAAAGTATTCATACCCCTTGAAATTTTCCACATTTTGTCATGCTACAACCAAAAAACAATAAGTGCAGCGCTAGTACAAATGATACAAAATGACAAAAGATTTATATCATTGAATGTGAATATAAATGAACATCAAGTCCATAATGTGTCCATAGAAAAAAATTAAAAGTATATATATTCCAGTGATTAAACGAACATTATCCATAGAAAATCAGAGCAGTCTCATCAGTGCAGTCTCATCAGTGCAATCTCATCAGAGCAGTCTCGTCAGAGCAGTCTTGTCAGTACAAACTCATCAGAGCAGTCTCTTTAGCAGTGGCGGCTGGTCTCAAACTTTTTTTTTGGGGGGGGGGGGGCACAAACAGAAAAATGTAATAGGCATTGCTTTGCGGCAAAAAACGCTGTAAAACATTGCGTGACTTTGAGGTCACAAAAGTGTGAAAGGGGCCTTCAGTAATCAAGGTATAGTGTGCCCCCTTTCAATGCACAGTGACCAGCATGCCCCCCTTTCAATGCACAGTGACCAGCGTGCCCCCCTTTCAATGCACAGTGACCAGCGTGCTCCCCTTTCAATGCACAGTGACCAGCGTGCCCCCTTTCAATGCACAGTGACCAGCGTGCCCCCTTTCAATGCACAGTGACCAGCGTGCCCCCCTTTTACAGTGACCAGCATGCCCCCCTTTCAATGCACAGTGACCAGAGTGCCCCCCTTTCAATGCACAGTGACCAGCGTGCCCCCTTTCAATGCACAGTGGCCAGTGTGCCCCCCTTTCAATGCAGAGAGACCAGCATGCCCCCTTTCAATGCACAGTGACCAGCGTGCCCCCCTTTCAATGCACAGTGACCAGCATGCCAAGCCCCCCCCCCCCCCAGACCAGTGCATTTACCTGTAGCGGTGGCTTCTCTTCAGTCCCCACGTCTCCTCAAGTCCTCAGTCCTCCCGCCTCCTCCTCGGCCAATGGCATGGGGTTTGCCTTTTGGCCAATCCGGAAGCAGATTTCGGACCTCCTTCCTGATTGGCCAGGAGGAGGATCCGTGTGACAATAGCGAATTTTTATTCGCTGTTGTCACACAATGGGTGGGCTCAGGGCGCACTGCTCTGCGCCCCAGGTCCACCCTTTGCTGAAGCCTATTAGAGCCTCTGGCTCTAATCAGGTGATACAAAAAATAAAGCCCCATTAAACTCCATGCGTCCGGCGCCCGGCATGTAGATTAGGGGGCCGGACGCATGGATAGGGGGGGCGGCGCCCCTACGCCCCCAACGCACCGGCCGCCACTGCTCTTTAGAGCAGTCTTGTCAGTGTAGTCTCTTTAGAGCAGTCTCGTCAGTGCAATCTCATCAGAGCAGTCTTGTCAGTGTAGTCTCATCAGAGCAGTCTTGTCAGTGTAGTCTCATCAGAGCAGTCTCATCAGAGCAGTCTTGTCAGTGTAGAGTCATCAGAGCAGTCTCGTCAGTGCAGTCTCATCAGAGCAGCCTTATCAGTGCAGTCTCATCAGAGCAGTCTTGTCAGTGTAGTCTCATCAGAGCAGTCTCATCAGAGCAGTCTCGTCAGAGTAGTTTTGTCAGTGCTATCTCATCAGAGCAGTCTTGTCAGTGCAGTCTCATCAGAGAAGTCTCGTCAGAGCAGCCCTATCAGTGCAATCTCATCAGGGCAGTCTCGTCAGTGCAATCTCATCAGGGCAGTCTCGTCAGTGCAATCTCATCAGAGCAGTCTTGTCAGTGCAATCTCATTAGAACAGTTACCGACTTCACCATCTTCGGGTTTAGCAAGCAGTGCTGCCGGCTCCCACTCTATCGGCCGGGCTGCCTTTCCACATGCTCCTGCATCAGCCATGCCCCCGCCACTCCATAACGTCCCGATGTCCGTGACAGAGGCGGATGTTCAGGATTCCCCCTGCAAATGCTTAGATACGACGACAGGCTCTGTCAGGACTTGAAGGCTGGGCAGAGCCCCATAGGCACAGCTGCGCATCGAGGGGGTGGATCTTGGCCGAAACGGAACTTCAATCATCAAACTATTTTTAAAGAGGAAGTAAACTTCCCTCTGTAACTTTTACCTATAGGTAAGCCTATGATAAGGTTTACCTATAGGTACTGTAAATATTTCCTTATCTTGCACCATTTAGGAGATATTTACCTTACATGCAGCCAGTGACATCACTGGCGCATGCGCTCTGAAGTAACGTCCGCCCGTGCCATTCCATCAGAGCCTTGTGCAGTGAATGATGGCTACCGCGCGCATGCGTGAGAATGACGTCATCGGGACTCTAGCCAATCAGACTGCTAGAGGACGCGAACCCGGAAGGAAGACAGGTGAATATGTTGGAGATGAGCGGGAGCTGCTGGAAGGGCTTCGTTCTAAGGTGAGTATTTCATAATGAGCTAGTATGCAATGCAACATTTGTAACATTTTAAACAATTGTAACATTTAAAGAAAAAAAAATAATTAAAAATCCAATTTTTTCAACAGTTTAGGCCAATTTGTATTTTGCTACATATTCTTGGTAACAAAAAAAATCCCAATAAGTGTATATTGATTGGTTTGCGCAAAAGTTGTCGCATCTACAAACTAGGAGAAAGATTTATGCCATTTTTATTATTCTTTTTTTTTTTTAAGAATGGCGGCGATCAGCTTTTTTTTAGCGGGACTGCGTCATTGCGACACCTAACTGACACTTTTGTACTACAGTAATCAGTGCTAAAAATATGCACTGTTACTGTACTAATGACACTGGCAAGGAAGTAGTTAACACCGGGGACGATCAAAGGGTTAAATGTCCCCCTAGGGCAGTGATGGCGAACCTTGGCACCCCAGATGTTTTGGAACTACATTTCCCATGATGCATAACTACACTGCAGAGTGCATGAGCATCATGGGAAATGTAGTTCCAAAACATCTGGGGTGCCAAGGTTCGCCATCACTGCCCTAGGGGGTGCTTTCTAACTGTGTGAGGGATGAGCTTGCTGCAGGAACACAGAGACCCATGCTCCTAAATAAGAGGATCCCTGTGTTCATCACTGACAGAACAGCGGTCTGCCGTGTTTACAACGACAGACCGCCATTCTGTCTCCACGGGGAGTGATCGCTGGTGCACGGTGGCAATCGCGGCCGCTAGATCCGCTGATTGGCTTCCCCTGTGGCCAATGGACACGCGCGCGCCCCTGCTAGCGGTGCCGTGAAGCAACATACAGGTACATCATTTTGTGGGACAGAGCGGACCTGCTGCAGTAAAACTATGGCAGCTGGTCGGCAAGTGGTTAATTAGTGTTCACCACTATGTGCTCCAATCATCCACATACATTAGTGATAATCCCCTCCTCCAATGTTCCCCTCACCTGTAAGGATAAGACCAACCAATGGTCTAAATGCGCTTTTGTCCCTCTCTGGGGATCTGTTTAACCACTTAAGCCCGGAAGATTTTACCCCCTTCCTGACCAGGGGGTATTTTGCGATTCGGCACTGCGTGACTTTAACGGACAATTGCGCGGTCGTGCGACGCTGTACCCTAACGAATTTGACGTCCTTTTTTTCCCACAAACAGAGCTTTCTTTTGGTGGTATTTGATCACCTGTGCGATTTTTTGATCATGCGCTATAAACAAAAAAAGAGCGACAATTTTGCAAAAATAACAATATTTTTCACATTTTTTTATATGAAATTCCCCCCAAAAGAAAATCAAAATTTTTTTAAATTTTTGGCCAATTTGTTTTCTGCTACCTATGTTTGGTAAAAAAAATCACAATAAGCGTATTTTGATTGGTTTGCGCAAAAGTTATCGCGTTTACTAACTACGGGAAAGATTTATGTCATTTTTGTTGTTTTTTTTTTAACGCGTAATGGCGGCGATCTGCGATTTTTTTTGCGGTACTGCGACATTGTGGCAGACAGATCGGACCCTTGACTGACATTTTTGACACTTTTGGGGGTACCAGTGACATTACTACAGTAATCAGTGCTATAAATATGCACTGTTACTGTAAAAATTACACTGGGAGGGAAGGGGTTAACTTTATTGGAGAGGGTTAAGTGTGTCCCTAGGGGCGTGTTTCTAACTGTCATTGGATGTGGCTAGTGGTGTAATAGCACAGATCAACGGTCCTACATAGCAGGACCGAGTGATCTGTGTTTTTACACAGGGGAGAATGACAGGCGGCTTACACTAGCCGCCTGCCTTTCTCCCTCTCTGCCCGACGATCGCGAGTGACCGGCGGACATCGGGTCCGCCGGTCAAACGCGCCGGCTTCGTCGGGCGCGTGCTCGCTCCCTATTCGCTCCCAGGCTAGTGACGTACCGGTACGTCACTTTGCCTGGGAGGGGCTGACCACCGCCGTATATAGTCGGACGGCGGTCGGCAAGTGGTTAATGCTGTTTCACTCCTTTGGCGGCAATCTTGAGTTTAGAATCCTCCTTCTTATACACTTATCTGCAAACACCCAAAGCATATCCCTGAGGAAGCCACGTGACCCTGTGCCGTAACGCGTAGGGAAGGGGCCAATCTGTCATCGTGCTGAGGCGCGCATTGTGAGCATATCATGGTAATACTGTCTGATTGTCTTATACCCACACTGTGAGGACTGAAAGCTTTTTACAGTTTACAAGCACCAGGAAAATGTGAATGTTTTTATGTTTAGTGTTTAATAAACCGCTTGTTTTAAAAAGATAAAGCACTGTGTCCAGCTTTCTCTCTATATGATTTGGGGGTATGGAGATAAGTGTAAGAGAAGAAGGATTCTAAACTCAAAATAGCCGCCAAAGGTTTCTCTTATCCCCCAGGTGAGGGCACATCGGATGACAAAATCCATAAAAAAAGAAAAAAATGCAAGAAAGAAAAAAAAACAATTAAAAAAAAAATTATTACTTTTTTTTTTGGTACTGTCGCCAGTCAGTGTCCTTGATTACAGCCAGATATGTTACATGATAAAGCTGTACTGCACTGTGACAGTATGTAAAAAAAAAAAAAATACATTTTTGGAAAACTTCTGACCATAAAATTACAACTACAAAAAACTTGCTATGCCTCTTACTAAATACCTTGGACTGTCTACTTTCCAAACAGGGGTAATTTGGGGAATATTTGTACTGTCCTGGTGTTTTTTGGGCCTCAAGAAATGAGATAGGCCGTCAGTACATCAGGATTGATACATTTTCAAATACAGTATCTCACAAAAGTGAGTACACCCCTCACATTTTTGTAAATATTTTATTCTATCTTTTTATGTGACAACACTGAAGAAATGACACTTTGCTACAATGTAAAGTAGTGAGTGTACAGCTTGTATAACAGTGTACATTTGCTCAAAGTAACTCAACACACAAATGTCCAAATTGGGCCCAAAGTTTCAATATTTTGTGTGGCCACCATTATTTTCCAGCACTGCCTTAACCCTCTTGGGCATGGAGTTCACCAGAGCTTCACAGGTTGCCACTGGAGTCCTCTTCCACTCCTCCATGACGACATCACGGAGCTGAAGGATGTTAGAGACCTTGCGCTCTCCATCGTTTGAGGATGCCCCACAGATTCTCAATAGGGTTTATGTCTGGAGACATGCTTGGTCAGTCCATCACCTTTACCCTCAGCTTCTTTAGCAAGGCAGTGGTCATCTTGGAGATGTGTTTGGGGTCGGTATCATGTTGGAATACTGCCCTGCAGCCCAGTCTCTGAAGGGAGGGGATCATGCTCTGCTTCAGTATGTCACAGTACATGTTGTGGGCATTCATGGTTCCCTCAATGAACTGTAGCTCCCCAGTGCCGGCAGCACTCATGCAGCCCCAGACCATGACACTCCCACCACCATGCTTGACTGTAAGCAAGACACACTTGTCTTTGTACTCCTCACCTGGTTGCTGCCACACACGCTTGACACCATCTGAACCACATAAGTTTATCTTGGTCTCATCAGAGCACAGGAGATGGTTCCAGTAATCCATGTCCTTAGTCTGCTTGTCTTCAGCAAACTGTTTGCGGGCTTTCTTGTGCATCATCTTTAGAAGAGGCTTCCTTCTGGGAAGACAGCCATGCAGACCAATTTGATGCAGTGTGTGGCGTACGGTCTGAGCACTGACAGGCTGAACCCCCCACCCCTTCAACCTCTGCAGCAATGCTGGCAGCACTCATACATCTATTTCCCAAAGACAACCTCTGGATATGACACTGAGCATGTGCACTCAACTTCTTTGGTTGACTATGGTGAGGCCTGTTCTGAGTGGAACCTGACCTGTTAAACCGCTGTTTGGTCTTGGCCACCATGCTGCAGCTCAGTTTCAGGGTCTTGACAATCTTCTTATAGCCTAGGCCATCTTTATGTAGAGCAACAATTCTTTTTTCCAGATCCTCAGAGTTCTTTGCCATGAGGTGCCATGTTCAAATTCCACCAGTGACCAGTATGAGAGAGTGAGAGCGATAACACCAAATTTAACGCACCTGCTCCCCATTCATACCTGAGACCTTGTAACACTAACGAGTCACATGACACCGGGGAGAGAAAATGGCTAATTGGGCCCAATTTGGACATTTTGAATTAGGGGTGTACTCACTTTTGTTGCAAGCGGTTTAGACATTAATGGCTGTGTGTTGAGTTATTTTGAGGGGACAGCAAATTTACACTGTTATACAAGCTGTACACTCACTACTTTACATTGTAGCAAAGTGTCATTTCTTCAGTGTTGTCACATGAAAAGATAGAATAAAATATTTACACAAATCTGAGGGGTGAACTCACTTTTGTGAGATACTATATATATATATATATTTCGTTTATTTTATTTTATTTTTTTTTGGTATGTAAATGCCAGTTACACAGCAACAATGCAAAAAGACAATGACAATGGGTAAGGGTAGATATCACTGTAGACATTTCCTTGACCTCCACGATAAGAGCTACTTTTTTTTGATAATAAAAAGGTATACAGTATGTATGTTTTTTTTTCTTTTTTTTAATGATACCTTTGCAGTGTGGCATGTCAGGATTTCCTTCATGCAGACCAGTAAAGTTAATGATAGGTCCTCGTTTCAAGAGGAAAATCAGCAAACCACCCAAGTCACACAAAGGAGCCTGAAAGGGTTGAGCAATTCTATTTTATTTTGTATACAAACTTTTATTGAAAGGAAACAGAGGATGGTGGTACAAAGAGAATTGGTACAATAATATGACAAAAATTGGTATCACATAGAGTAAACAGAGATATAACAATCTTAAGTCATTTCAATTTAACTCTATTCAAAATGGGAATTTGACTTCAAAATAACAACAAGGATATCGAGAACATAATTCCTGGATATAGGTACAGAGCAGAAAGAGATTCCAATAAAACTAAGCGTTAGGCCGGAGACACGGTGTCAAATAAAAGGGTTTTAAATAGTTAGTCACCTATACAGTAATTAGAAAAAAAAATATCTGAGTGTGTAATCCATGGGTCCCATTTATTAGTGTGAAATTTAATAGAGTTGTAAATAGTATGAAAATTTTTTTCCATAATATAGATCGAGTTTATTCTTGTTTTAAGTTTAATATCAGGGTGGGACAGAATGGCTATGGCAAGAGGTTCAATGGCTAAGGCGAATAGTAAGAGCAATTCTATTTTAAAGGCAGTTCTCTTTGTGGTTTCTGGGTTTTTTAAGATGTCAAGAGCAGAGTCAATACCTGCTACACATCAAAGAACTCTTTTTTTATTAAACCTGAATATTTTTTGGCAAACCTGTAAAAACTTATTGAACTAGATTTAAATCATGTGACTTCATATCAATAATTAAAAGAACTCCCCAGGCAATGTGAAGGTAAGTATTCAGAGACAGTCTATACAGCATTCCTTAACCTTTCTGCAGTTGTGGTACCCTTTAAAAGTATTCAAAATCTGGAGGCACCCCCCGTCTAAAATGTAAAACACAAAAATGTTACTTATCACTAGGAAAACCTGAGCTTGGAACAATCCACAGAACTGCCTTAATGAAATTAACTTCACATCAGAGGTCCCCCCATGACATCAAAGGCCCCTCTTCACATCAGTGGTCCCCTCATCACATCAGAGGCCCTGCCAATACATCAGAGATTCCCTTTCACATTAGGAGCTCTCCCCCCATCACATCAGAGGTTCCCCTATCACATCAGAAGCCCCCTTCACATCAGGGGTACTCCCATCACACCAGAAGTTCCCCTTCACATCAGAGGTCCCCTCATCACATCAGAGGGTCTCCCATCACATCAGAAGTTCCCCTTCACATCAGAAGCCCCCCTAATACATTAGAGGTCACGCATCACATCAGAAGTTCCCCTTCATATCAGAGGCCCCCCTTCACATCAGAGGTCTTCTTTCACATCAGAGGTCCCCCCCCCCATGACATCAGAGGTCCCTCTTCACATCAGAGGCTCTGCCAATACATCAGAGATTCCCTGTCACATTAGGAGCTCTCCCCCCATCACTTCAGAGGTTCTCCCATCACACCAGAAGTTCCCCTTCACATCAGAAGCCCCCCTAATACTTTAGAGGTCACGCATCACATCAAAAGTTCC
>NC_138771.1:18582685-18685318 GCF_965119305.1 Pelophylax lessonae | reverse complement strand
GACCAGTGGAGTGCCCCATCATTGTTTTTTTTTTTAACGGGAGGTGGTGGGTCCCATGGAGCTCTTTGGAGAATGATCATGGGACAGAGGGGAACCATACACAGAGAGATGTAGTGTTACACTGCACTGGGTCAGCCATTGGTGGGACCCTGAATGGGAGTGATAGTAAATGACCCACAATAGATGGGTACTACACACCAAAGGTATGAGACACCACAGCATAGCTCTAAATAATCTACCATGTGTTAAAAGGGCAACACTGTTCACAGTGGTGTATTTTGGTTTTGTGCTGCCCTAGGCAAGACTAAAATTGGGCGCCCCCCCCCATGTAAATTTGCCCCACTCCCTTTTTAACAGATGTGACTCCCTCTAAAATTGAAGGACTACAAGTCCCAGCATGAACCCCTGAGATCTCACGAGATGGGGGGTGAGAGGGGGGTGGGAGAGAGAGAGGGGGGGTGGGTGAGGGAGAGAGGGGGTGAGGGAGGGAGGGAGGAAGGGAGAGAGAGAGAGGGGGTGAGAGAGAGGGGGGATGAGAGAGAGAGAGGGGGATGAGACAGAGAGAGAGGGATGAGAGTGAGAGGGGGGGTGAAAGAGAGAGGTGGGGATGAAAGAGAGAGGGGGGTGAGAGAGAGAGAGGGGGTGAGAGGGGGGAGAGAGAGAGGGGGATGAGAGAGGGGGGATGAGAGAGAGAGAGAGTGAGAGAGGGAGGATGAAAGAGAGGGATGAGAGAGAGAGAGGGATGAGAAAGAGGGATGAGAGAGAGGCGGGATAAGAGAGGGGGATGAGAGGGGGGCGAGAGAGGGGGATGAGAGAGAGACAGAGGGATGAGAGAGAGAGAGGGGGATGAGAGAGCAAGAGAGAGGTGAGAGAGAGGGAGAGAGAGAGGAGGGGGTGAGTGAGAGAGAGAGAGAGAGAGAGGGGAGGTGAGAGAGGCGGCTCTAGCAACCAGTGGCCAATAGAGTCTCAGGTGGAGGGAGGCGGCTTTTTTGCTGCCCCCCTGCAAAGTGCCGCCCTAGGCCTGGGCCTTGTTGGCCTAGGCCAAAATACAGCACCGACTGTTCATCTAATGCCTGTTGCATTGCTATGTAGATGCTGGAACAATCTGTATGGAAAGAAGTTGTTTGATTATGCCAATAAACTGAGTTGCTGGTTAAGTGAACCATCTGGTATGGTTTATAGGGAGTACCAAGTAAGAGTGAAATCCTCCAATGTACGAGAATGGGGAATGAAGTATAAAGATAATTTTCTGGGTACTGGAGAGAGACAACAAAAAAGATGGATAAGCGACTAATCTAGAAGAGAGAGTGGTGGCTTGTGACAGAGGTTCTGTCAGATGGATGGTGTCAGGACCTGGATCTGAATCTGGGACCTCTTCTTGCTGAGCCACCTGAGATGCTGGACATCCCCCTGTTTGATCTCCTCAGACAACCTTGCCTTGTGTCTTGTTTCTCATGAACCTTGAACCCTTTGCTCCTCCCATGAACTTCCCCTTTAAAGCCATTCCTTTGGACTTCCTGTTTGCCAGATTATTGTGTTCTCTCCAGCCGTCATTATCATCACTACCACTCATTATTTATCTTTGGCTTGTTCCTCGAATACACTGCTGCTTGATCCCAACCTGCAACCACTTGTTACCAACATTTGACTTGTTTGCAGATTATACTTGATCCCTACCTGCTATATCTGCTACTGGACCCCGGCTTGCTCACCTCCTGGTGGGGCGATTCTGAAGAACGCAATCTGGTACTAACACGAAGAAAAACCCATCTCCACCATTAAGAGCTCTGCTGAATACCAGTTGTACTTGGTAGAAGGTATAAACTCCGCGCTAATGGTCTATCTGGATGTAAAAGGAAAAGGTGTGTGCAAATGTGTATGCGCAAATGAAAAATATAAAAATGATGTAAGTGGTGATATATGTAATATGTGAAAAAAATGTTTTATATATGTATATAGGCTACAGCCTCCCTGAATATTAGTCCAAAGACTAAATATGGAATGGAATGAGAAGGTAGGGTGGTGGCGCTGCCTAAAATGGGAATACTAAGAAATATAAATATAATGTGATAAATATCAATGGTAAAATTTAATATATAAAGGTAATAACCATATAAAGTGACTGGTGCATATAAATATTCAATTAAGATCTTTAAAAATCAAGAATAAACAGATATTATAAACTATAATAGTGCAATCCTAAAGTGTATATCAAACAAAGTGCTAGCGTGCACGTGAAATCTCCCAACTATACCACACACAGTGGTATTTAGGTGCAATAAAGTGTCAATCAAATATAGGATAACAAATATATACAACGGATATTTTCATAGACAGTCCAATGTTAATAAAAAGTCTCTTAGGCCACATGCAGTGACTAAATGCAATGTGAAGAATTTCCAAAGAAAATTGCCAAAAGATAAATAAATAGTAAGGTGACAATGCTCTACAAATGGCTTTAAGGAGTGACCCCGTGCTGGGCAGTGAGGTGCTGGGTGATCCTTCTGGTAAAAAAACTCACAAGAAACACCCACCCCACACAGGGGTATAAGGCGGGTGTATAAAGGTATCCAGCAACCAGAGATCTCGGTATCTCCCCTACTCCTGGATCAGGGCGTCCTGGAAGTGGTCTAGGAGATCCTATATGGAAGTATCCCTGGAGTGATAGCGGGTCTTATTGGACTCCTATAAGCAGGTAATGGTCCGAGGTGTCCGCAGGAAATCGCTCATAACGGTATACCAGGGAGTAATAAATAGACAAGGCACATAGCGTAATATCGTCAAAAATGGTGGAAATTATTCGATTTTGCTTGCGTGTTGAAGAATTAGAAGGATATTCTGCAAAAAAGGCTCATTAGGCACGACAAGGCAGGAGAAGGCAACGACAGGAAAATCCTCACAGTGTATATAAGGAGGATAGATATAACTCCCGAATACTTGATTGTCAGACTATGTATAGTGTGGTTGTGCCACTATGCAACGCAGGAAGCGTGTATATTGCGATCAAGTGTGACTATTGACTGCCAAGAACAGACATCAAAGTACTCTCAGGAGATACTGGGGTGGCCTGCACCTTAAGCGTTGCCGGCCAGGAGCATAAAAAAGTGTAAGGTGGTAGGATAAGTGATCCAATATCACATCATGGATATAATCTCCTCTGCTGAGGTTGGGGTTGGGCTTGGCCCCTTAGTTCCAGTGAAGGGAACTCTTAAGGTGTCAGCATACCAAGACATTTTGGACAATTTCATGCTCCCAACTTTGTGGGAACAGTTTGGGGATGGCCCCTTCCTGTTCCAACATGACTGCACACCAGTGCACAAAGCAAGGTCCATAAAGACATGGATGAGCGAGTTTGGGGTGGAGGGACTTGGCTGACCTCAACCCGATAGAACACCTTTGGGATGAATTCGAGTGGAGACTGCCAGCCAGGCCTTCTTGTCCAACATCAGTGCCTGACCTCACAAATGCGCTTCTGGAAGAACGGTCAAACATTCTCATAGACACACCCCTAAACCTTACATCAGTGGTCCTCAACTCCAGTCCTCGGGGCCCACTAACAGGCCAGGTTTGCAAGATAACTAAATTACATCCCAGGTGATCTCATTTGCTGCTCAGTGATTGCAGTATTCTAGTCTGCATCTCCCCAAGGTAATACTTAAAATCTGGCCTGTTAGTGGGCCCAGAGGACCGGAGTTGAGGACCACTGCCTTACATGACAAGATATGAGACAGGACTCAAATATATGTGGCACCACATCCCAATAAATATATTGCAAAAAGAGAAAAGAATAAAGATAGGACTTTGTAGGTAGCCACTAGTAATCCCATTGAGGAACACGAGTACTTAGTTGATAAAATATAAAATTTTATTGTAACAACATTAAAAAAATTTATTAAAACCAAATCATGAAAAAGCATGCGTGAAAAGTACAGAGCAATATCTCCCTAATACAAAGCAAAATCTCCCCGATCAGGGTACATATATAGCAGGGAGACCTGTGGGAATACTCGTTTTGTATTAGTAAATGTCCAGAATCTGCGATATTCTAGAAGGTATCCAGGTCTCACAGGTATCTCAGGTTGCTATTACCAATGGATCGCTACGCGTTTCGCTTATAGCTTCATCAGAAGATCCAATTGTTGCCCAAATCCCAGGGGGAAGATAAGAAGAAAGAACATGAAGCACCCGGAACCGTACGGTGGCACGAAGAAGGAACCCAAACACACCAACTCCAGCCGGGAAGAAGGGAAACACCTCAAAAATCTCTCTATGGTCTGAGCCTCCGGAGTGCCATTCTGGGGCCATTAACACTTCCCAGCAATGGCCTGACAAAGGATAAATAGATTCAAATCGACATATAGGGGATGATAGTTCTCCCTCCAAACCACTTCTCTCTGTTAAGATGTGGAGCAATTGCTCCCACTTGTGCTGATCCTTTGCTGCATAACACCCCTCTGCTTGGGGAATCCAGGATGCCTTCACTCACTTTCTCTCCGATTTTGCTTTGTATTGGGGAGATATTGCTCTGTACTTTCCACGCATGCTTTTTCATGATTTGGTTTTAATACATTTTTTTAACCACTTAAGCCCCGGAAGATTTTACCCCCTTCCTGACCAGGCCCTATTTTGCGATTCGGCACTGCTTGACTTTAACGGACAATTGCGCGGTCGTGCGACGCTGTGCCCAAATGAAATTGATGTCCTTTTTTTTTCCCACAAACAGAGCTTTCTTTTGGTGGTATTTGATCACCTGTGCGATATTTTGATCATGCGCTATAAACAAAAAAAGAGCGATAAATTTTGCAAAAATAACAATATTTTTCACATTTTTTTATAAGAAATTCCCCCCCCAAAAAAATGTAAAAATCTAAATTTTTTAACATTTTTGGCCAATTTGTTTTATGCTACATATATTTGGTAAAAAAAATCGCAATAAGCATATTTTGATTGGTTTGCGCAAAAGTTATTGCGTTTACTAACTAAGGGAAAGATTTTTGTCATTTTTGTTGTTTTTTTTTTTAACGAGTAATGGCGGCAATCTGCGATTTTTTTTTTGCGGGACTCCGACATTGCGGCGGACAGATCGGACCCTTGACTGACATTTTTGACACTTTTGGGGGTACCAGTGACATTTCTACAGTACTCAGTGCTATACATATGCACTGTTACTGTAAAAAATGACACTAGCAGGGAAGGGGTTAACTTTATTGGAGAAGGAGGGGTTAAGTGTGTCCCTAGGGGCATGCTGCTAACTGTGAAGGGATGTGGCTCTTTGTGTAACTACAGAGATATACGATCCTACATAGCAGGATCGTATGATCTCTGCACTTACACGAAGAATGACAGGCGGCTTGTTTACATTAGCTGCCTGCCTTTCTCCCTCTGTGACGGACGATCGCGAGTGGCCGGCGGACATCGGGTCCACCAGGCACACGCGCGGGGGTGTCCGTGAACGAGCGGGGGCGGGAGCGCACCTCCGGCGGCGCGCGCTCGCCCCCTATTGGCTCGCAGGCGAGTGACGTACCCATACGTCACTTTGCCTGCACGGGGCTGACCGCCGCAGTATATGTACTTGCGGCGGTAGGCAATCTGTTAATGTTGTTACAATAAACTTATATATTTTATCAATTGAGTACTCGTGTTCCTCAATGGGATTGCTAGTGGCTACCTACAAAGTCCTACCTTTCTTCTTCTCTGTCTTTGCAACCCTCCTAAACCTTGTGAACAGCCTTCGCAGAAGAGTTGAAGCTGTTATAGCTGCAAAGGGTGGGCCAACTCAATATTGAACCCTACGGACTAAGACTGGGATGCCATTAAAGTGTGCGTGTAAAGGCAGGCGTCCCAATACTTTTGGTAATATAGTGTTGTTCCCCATGCAAACCACAGGGTCTGCAAATCATTTTTTTTAAAGACGTTGCTCACAATAATTTAACTGGTTGCACTATACTCTATACCATAATCTTTACAGTGCGCTCCTTGTATAAAATAGACATAGGATGCAATAATCTTGCTGTCTGAACTAATATGGGCTTACATCTAACTCATCTCAGGTTATGGATGTTGCATAACAATGGCCACACACGTGGGCAGATGCCATCATAACAGTATTCTCCATTCAGGATTTTCTATCTCTGAAGGACCATCTATTGGGTATTAGAGTTATCTGCATCACACACATGGCGGGATTATTGGAAGATTGGGTTTGTCGGTAGACATGTCTGTAGGAGACTGTTACATAGGAATGATAAGAGCAACATTCTCAGAAGATCTTATCAGGACCAGCACTGAAGCCACCAGAAAATGGTGTTTTCATTTTTTTATTGCTATCTTGGAGGAAAACATGCAACTGCCATAAAGTGCTACTTCCAGGGCAGTAATTAGGAGGTCCTCTGCATGCACACAGCACACATTTCCAAATGATAAGATCACTTATAAGGGGGTATATGGGCCACCTAAGGGTTACCCCCACCCAAAACTGAGATCACCTGTGGGCTTGCTCTTTGAAACTCTGAAAGATGCCAAATATGAGATTTAAATGCTAAGGTTATTTATTTATTTTGACTGTTAGAATTAGAGCCCATTCACATTAGCGCGACTTGTCAGGCGACTTGTCAGCCTGACAAGTCGCGCTCGGTCGCGGTCCATTGATTAGCACAGGACCCGTTCTAATAGGAGCGACACAAGTCGCTCCAACTTAGAAAAAGGGTCCTGTACTACTTTGGGGCGACCTCGGAGCGACTTGCATAGACTTCCATTATGTGAAGTCTCTGCAAGTCGCGCCAAAGTCGCGGTGCACAGAGGTGCACGCGACTTCACAGGTCGCTCCCCAAAGTCGTGTCGCGCTAGCCTGAATGGGCTCTTAAAGGTATTTCAAACTTTCCTACCTGCACCTTGCAGGGGTGTAACTACAGGGGTTGCAGGGGTTGCAATTGCATCCAGGCCCCATGCTCCAGGGCCCCCCTGTACACCTGGATAGGAGGGGCGGCGGGGGCAGCATGTAGAGAAATCACTGTCCTCCTTTTTCCTCCTGTAGCTGCAGGAGGAAAATGGAGGAGATTGGTTCCTCTGCATGCTGCCCCCGCCACTCCTCCTATCCAGTTCACTTGTGTTCTGCTGTCTCTGGGCCCCTGTGTGCTCCCCGGGTCCCCCCCACTGCCACTGTGCCTCGCCCCCCTCTCCTGCCAGTTGCTGCAGGGTGTCACAATAGAGAACCAGGAAGGGGTCGGTAAATATGTAATTTACCAGCTCCTTCCTTTTCTGAATGGACAGAGTCATAGTCAGTGACATTGTAAAAAAATAAAATAAAATGATAAAAAATAATACAATTAAAATACCTAAAAATAAAAACTACTGACACCAGTGGGTGAACTCCCAGGATCACAAAGGTCACACTTGCAACGTGGGGAGTCCCCAAGATGGCAGGAAGGGGGCCCACTGCAGAACTTATGGAAGGGTCTCACTGTGGGACCATAATAAAGGCCCCCGCAACCAGAGTAAAGGGCCCCAGGATCAGTGGGAAGAGCCCGAGGCTTGAAAGGAAGGGCCCCGGCCAGGGTTCCGGGGGGCCTTCATGGTTTCTTGCTCCGGGGTCCTGAATGTTCTAGTTACGCCTCTGGCACCTTGTGTTTTCACCTGAATACCATGTGTATTTATCATGTAGTTTCTTGGTGTCATTTGTCACCCTTTATACACAGCCTATAGTAAAGTGAATCTTCACATACCTGTGTAAGAAGTTTCTGTTTCTGTTCACAGTGAGGCATGCGGCATGGCACTGCACAGGTTAATGGGCGACCTCTGTCTGTAGCAGGGCCGGGACGAGGGGTGGGCAGGAGGGAAGGTTACCCTAGCCACTTTGGTGTCATGTGAGTTAAGGGGGCACCAC
Source organism: Pelophylax lessonae (assembly GCF_965119305.1). Lineage (NCBI taxonomy): Eukaryota > Metazoa > Chordata > Amphibia > Anura > Ranidae > Pelophylax > Pelophylax lessonae. The sequence continues at coordinate 18,677,436 of NC_138771.1, read as the reverse complement.
AAGGAGATTGGGGGGGGGAGGGGATTTGTGTTGGGAGGAGAAAATTGGGGGGCGGCAGAAGGTAAGAATGGTTCTAGGAGGGGAAATTGGGGGGATTTGTGTTGGGGGGAACAGGACTTGTGCTAGAAGGTGGGATTTGGAGGGTTTGTGCTAACAGAGGGGAGAAGGACTCTGTGCTAGGATGGGATTTTTTTTGGGGGGGGGGGTATTATGCTATTAAGGGTGATTAAGGGGTATTTGTGCTAGAAGGGGAACTTTGGGGGGGGGGGATTTGTGTTATGATGGGAAATTGGGGGAAGGGAAATTTGTGCTGGGGGGAATTCCAGGTGGGAGGAGGAGAGGAATTGTGCTCAGAGGAGACATTTGAGGGGTAGAAGATTTGTGATAGAAAGGGGAATTTTTTTTTTTTGGGGGGGGGGATTTATGCTCGGGGCATATAGGAAAAGAGAACTTCAGAGGGGGGGGGCAAAGATTTGTGCATGCAGATCAGTGCTTGATTTTTATGGGAGGGGGATTTTGCTGACACATAACGCTCATAAATTTGGGGGGGGAGCGGTGCAATTTGGCATGTTCGCCCTGGGCTCTAGATGACCTTGTCCCGACACTGGTCTGTAGTGTGAGAACTGACACTTCCAATTAGACCCCAGATCTCTCCTCTGGCCTCCAAAGCTTCTGATCAAATGGAGATCAGTTGGTCAGTTGCTTTACACTCCAGTAACGACTTGTAAACAAACAAACCAAAACTACAAAATTTCCGCTTTCTGATGTCACAGAGGGGGGAGGATCAACGGGAACTTATTACTGCCCTCATTCCACAGGTCCCCTGCTCTGCTAAAGCCCCACTCAGTACTATCCTCAGCTTTGCTTATCCCAGGTCAGTAATAGAGATGGGCTTGGGCATATTTGGGATCCCACCTGCCTGATCCCGCCAGGAAGCCGACACTGCACACGGCTAATCACAGGCAGTGAGACATTTCCTAATTTGTGCAGCTGCAGTTTGGGAAATGTCTCACTGCCTGTGATTGGCCGTGTGCAGTGTTGGCTTCCTGGATAGGGCAGTTGGGATCCCGATCACGCCCGAGCCCATTCCTACTCACTAGTAACCCCCAACTCTGTTCATTCCCCACTCAATAGTAAACTTCAGGTCTGCTGATTCCCCGCTCAGTAGTACCACCAGCTCTGCTGATCCCCCATTCAGTAGTAACTCCCAGCTCTGCTGTTCCCCCATTCAGTAGTAACTCCCAGCTCTGCTGATTCCACGCTCAATAGTACCACCAGCTCTGCTGATCCCACACTCAGTAGTACCTCTCAGCTCTGCTGATCCTCTGGTTTGCTGATCCTCCTCTCTCTGGTCCCCGTTCACCTCCTGCTATATTGCTCCCACGCTGTGCCCCACGTGTGACATTGCTAGTTTCTCCTGTTCTGGTCCCCTGGCTCTGCTGATCCTCTGCCGCTCAGTCCTCTCTCTAGTCCCCGTCCCATGTTGCACACCACGTGTGTCGTTCAACAGTTGCTCCACAACGGTCTGGATCCCATTCACCATCTTGTTGCTCCGCACGGCACACCTGATGTTAAATCTGCACCAGACACTCTCAGAATATATACACATGAACCGGAAGAGACTGCTGATTACATCTTTCCAGTTCGCTTGTTAGTTTCCCAGTGCATCCTGGGATACCTCATACCTGCAATACCTCAAAAAACAAATGTAATATGGTACTTCCAGGTAAAGGGTGCTTGCATGTGCAGAGCACAAGCCGATCAGCAAGTGCCGGCCTATAGATATCCACCAGCACCCACTGATCGGCAAGAGAGACACAAAACAGAGCTCTGCCTCTAAACAAGGCAGAGATCCATTCTGACAGTGGGAAAGTGATGGGCTTTGTGTCCCTGCAAAGCAGGAAAAAAAATCCATCACTTCCCTTAGTAAAAGCAGCAAACATAGTAAACACAAACACTGGTTAGGCACACATTTAACCCTTTAATCGCCCTTAATGTTTAACCCCTTTCCAGCCAGTGCATACCCTCCCAACTTTTTGAGATGCAAATGAGGGACATCTATTAGCAAAAGTATGTTGGCACAGGACACACCCCCCTGCCAATCCCTCTTAAAGGAGAATTACACAATAAATGATTAGTTAAACCCACAAGTGCTTTTTTTTTACCACTACTCTTCGTTTATATTGGCTTTTGAAATTTGCAAATGCAGTAATTTAGAAATTGGATGAATGGTTTAGCATCAAACACTAAATGGAAACATGTTGTGAAAGATAATAAGTGCATTTTATATACAACTATATAGATCAGAGCAAAATGAGGGACAAATGAGGAGGAGAGAGGGACTTTGATCCAAATCAGGGACAGTCCCTCGAAATCAGGGACAGTTGGGAGCTATGCCAGTGTCACATACACATACCGGAGCGACCGAGTGGACCAGAGGCGTAACTAGAACCCATGCAAGAAACCATGAAGGGTGCCCTGGACCCCTGGACTTCCCTTCCCTTCAAGCCTGGGGCTCTTCCCACTGATCCTGGGGCCCTTTACTCTCACTACGGGGCCCTTAGCGGGAATCCTTTCACAAGTTCTGCAGTGGACCCCCTTCCTGCCATCTTGGGGCCTCCCCACGGTGGTGGAATGCCAGGGCCCGGTGACAAGTGTGACCTTTGCGATCCTGGAAGTTCACCCACTGGTGTCAGTAGTTTTTATTTTTTGGTACTTTCATTGTATAATTTTTTTAATATTTTATTTTATTTTCTTACAATGTCACTGACTATGACTCTGTCCATTCAGAAAAGGAAGGAGCTGGTAAATTACATATTTACCGACCCCTTCCTGGTTCTCTATTGTGACACATCCCCTGAGCAGCCAGCAGGGGAGGGGAGGGAGCACAGTGGGGGGACCAGAGGAGCACACAGGGGCCCAGAGGCAGCAGAACACAAGTGAACTGGATAGGAGGAGTGGCGGGGGCAGCATACAGAGGAAACGATCTCCTCCATGTTCCTCCTGCAGCTACAGGAGGAAAAAGGAGGACAGTGATTTCTCTACATGCTGCCCCCGCTGCCCCTCCTATCCAGATGTACAGGGGAGCCGCACAGGCCCCCTGGAGCATGGGGCCCGGTTGCAATTGCAACCCCTGCCATCCCTGTAGTTACGCCCCACGAGTGGACATACTATGCCTATTAAGTGCTGGGAATACTTTTTGGGATATCTTCTGCTGAGTCTGGGATTAATGTAATAGCGGAAGACTGTATGTTCGTCCAAGTGACCTCTCGGCTCCATAGTGCAGTCAATCTTTATTGCCTATACACAACCTGTTATTAGGAACTTTTCCCATAGACGATAAGCTGCGCAACCGTGTATTTCCATCAGTTTGTTTTCCCTCCATAACGTGAGGACTAATATACAATCGATATTAATGGTCACTCCATTATATGGTCCCGACGCCTGCCCCAGAAAGGATTTTTCCTTGCATGTGCAGTTATCCAGATAAGTAATGTAAGGTCTGAGTAGCCCTGAAGAAGCCTGTGGCGAAACGCGTCGGTTTTGAAGACCTGCACTACATATTAGGACCTCTTGTATTTACTAATATTCCCAATAGGAATAGTTTTTAACTTGTATTGGTTTGTCTTTATGTAAATGATTTTTAACTTTTTCTTGCATTGAATAAAAAGTATGCATTTTATACAATTTTGATTATCCCTCCTTTCCGGCCTCAAAAGTCCAATTTTTTTCCTCTTTTTTTTCTATGCCAGTGTCATTAGTACAGTGACAGTGCATATTTTTAGAACTGATCACTGTATTAGTATCACTAGTCACCACAAAGTGTCAGTAAGTGTAAGACTCTCCACTGCAATATTGCAGTCCCGCTATATGTTGCTGATCGCCGTTATTACTAGTATAAAAAAAAAAAATATATATATATATATATATATATATATATATATATATGTAGTAGAATACATATTGGCCTAAATTTATGAAGAAATTTGATTTTTTAAATTTCTTTATTGGATATGTTTTATACCAGAATGTATTAAAATGTTGTTGTTGTTTTTTTCAAAATTGTCTGTCTTTTTTTGTTTATAGCGCCAAAAAAAAAATCCAGTTATCAAATACCACCAAAAGAAACCTCTGTTTGTGGGAAAAAAATGACCTAAATTTAATTTCGGAGCAGAGTTCCCATGATCGTGCAATTTTCAGTTAAAGTAATGCAATGTCGTATTGCAAAAAATGGCCTGGTCATGAAGGGGGGGGGGATAAATCTTCCGGAGGTCAAGTGGTTAAAAAAGTGTGTCCAATGCCACATTTTGAAGCAAGAGTAAACAAGCCCTTACTCTGTGAAGACCCCACACATTTACTTCCTTGAATTCTGTAACATGTAGTCACTATGCCCTGTGGGTAGGCACTGCTGTGTCACACATTTTACCATGGGTGTGCACACAGGGTGTGCCAGGGCACACCCTAATCACCCTGTATTGCGTAGGTTCTCCCTGTTTAAACCACTAAAATTTTAGCAAAGCCCCCTAAAGAGGCTCCTAAAAAAAATAGTAAAAAAAAAAAATTAATAAAATAAAATTGTAATAAAAAACAAAATAATAAAACTAAAAACTACTGACACCATTCACTTTCCTACTGACACCAGTCTTTGCTCTACTGACACCTTCATTATATACACACGCATGTGTGTTTGAGCCTTGAGGTGCACACCCTAATACAATAGGCTGTGCACACCTATACATTTCACAGAGCCTGCCTTCTGAGAGGAGGAGTTTCAGGAGGCGGAGTCAGTACCAGTGGGGGAACAGGGGCACCGCCCCCCCATCCATGCGTCTGGCTCCCTAATCTACATGCAGGGTGCCAGACGCATGGATTCCAAAGAGGCTCTAATATGCTTCAAAAAGGGTGGGCTTGGGGCGCAGAGCACTGCGCCCCGAGCCCACCCAGTTGTGTGATAATAGCAAATTAATTTTCACTATTGCCACACTGATTCTCCTCCTGGCCAATCAGGAAGCGGGTCCCATTTCCCGAATCCCGATTAGCCGAACGGAAAAGCCATGCTATTGGTCAAGGAGGAGGAGGAGGGAGGAGACGCAGGGGAAGCCCACAGAGGAGACTGAGGGGAAAGCCGCCGGTGCTGCCTGCCCAGGGTGAGCGAGGCAACGACCCTTTAGGTGTGTGGGCTGGAGATGGTGTGGTCCAGGGGGGTATGGTGTGGTTTGTCTGCCGCCCCCCCCCCCGGCCCATGGAGCACCAGCCGCCACTGGTCAGTACCATGGGATATGTAGTCCTTAGAGATGAAGGGGAATCCAAAAAGTTGTGGAAAGAGGTGGCCAGCAGATGAGCAGCACTCACAACACGAAAGGAGATTTTTTAAGTAATCTTATATTAGATTGTCAGATATAATTATTGTTTGTATTGGTATTACAATGTTGCTATTATACAATGAAAGTGTATGCTTTGACCATAGAGATCATTTAAGTTCTTCAATATCTTTTAGTTAGCGGGGGGTAAGATTTGTGTCCAGCGTCTCCCATTTATACTACTCTTCCATCAATTTTCTAACCATCTAATGGCAGGAAGCAATGAGCCCAAGAAATTCAAGTGCATAGGAAACAACACATCTGAGTTAACAAGCTCATATAATACATGCTTGTTTAATGTCGCCATAAAATGTAACAGACGCAAAATTGTTACAAAGTAATGTTTCTTTATGCAAATCGAATAATCTCGGTATCTTTCTTTCTCTTTTACAATCCCCATCATCTGCCCAATGCCTGTAGGCCATATGCGATCATTAGGCAGGTTGCATTGCAGACTCCCTCTGCAGCGAAGGGGTTAATGCCACCCTTACAAGATGATTGAGATGGAAGTAAACCAAGTAAACATCATTAGCGGGAATCAATTAAGCACCAGAACACAGGCCTGGGGCCGCAAGGTTCTTCTGTTGGATCAGTCGTTTTAGAATGAAACCCCAGCACATTTACAAGGATAATCTTGTTCTGGACTCAGCGAGGGATAATTAGGGTCTAGGACGAGCTCACAATCAAAATGCTTCAAACATGGCTGCCAAAATGAGTTATTATATTGAAAAAGTGCGCTGAATAAATAATGACGCCGCGGCTAGTAAAACCGAATGGAAGAAGTGACATCTATCTATTTTATTCATCGTAAAAGTTCTTTTGTTTAGATCATTTTTCATCATCAAAAACCCAATCAGTAGGGTCTAATTTTGTGGGCCACACAAGGTTTAAGGCTAAGTTCATATTTGTGCATTGCGGGATTGCACATAAAAGCATGTGCTTTCCTGCAATGCAAAGAAACACGCTGACCCTTTGCAGACGTGCAAATAATTCTTATTGGTATTGCATCTGTGGATGAGAACATTTTCGTATGCGCCAAAAGGTTTAGGTGCAGCGCAATTTCTCAAAAGGGTCAGAGATTTCTTTTGAGTGTTTCTTGCTTTACACACAATGCACAGAAACGCATAGAAATGCACAGAATCGCATATGGGCTTCGATAGTATGAACCGAGCCTTAATTTCTTTAATCCATTGTTGGAAGTCATATTTATACCACATCGAAACCAAAGTGCTGGTAATGAGAGTCGTGTTAAGAAGGGGTTAAATCTCTCAGCACCAAAAAAACTATCTGTAATAGGCTTGCATTATTACATTATTGGCACGGCGCTATAAAGGAGTAGTATAAATATAAAAAATGTACCTTTTGTCATTGGAAAAATGCCCTTTCGATGGGTGGTGGTCAGTGAGAAGAATGCCCCTTCCATTGGTGGTGCTCAGTGAGAATAATGCCGCTTCTACTGGTGGTGCTTTGTGAAAAGAATGCCCTTCCATTGGTGGTGCTCAGTGAAAAAAAAATGTCCCTTCTATTGGTTGTGGTCAATAAAAAGAATGTCTCTCTCATTGGTGGTGGTCATTGGGCAGAATGCTTCTTCTACTGGTAATAGTTAGTGATAAAAATCCCTTGCATTGGTGGTGGTCAGTAATAACAATGCCCCTTCCATTGGTGGTGGTCAGTGAGAAGAATGTCCCTTTCATTTTTGGAGGTCAGTGAGAAGAATGCCCCTTCTACTAGTGGTGGTCAGTGGGAAGAGCCCCACTTCCATTGATAGTAGTTAGTGAAGAGAATACCTCTTCAATTGGTGGTGGTCACTGAGAAGAATGCCCCTTCCATTGGTGGTGGTCAGTGAGAAGAATGCCATTTCCACTGGTGGTCAGTGAGAAGAATGCCCCTTCCATTTGTGGTGGTCATAGAGAAGAATGTCCCTTCTACTGGTGGTGGTAAGTGAGAAGAATGCCCCTTCCATTTTTGGAGGTCAGTGAAAAGAATGCCCCTTCCATTGGTTGTGATCAGTGAGAAGAATGCCACTTCTACTGATGGTGGTCAGTGAGAAGAATGCCCCTTCTGCTGGTGGTGGACAGTGGGAAGAGCGCCCCTTCTATTGGTGTTGGTTAGTGAAGAAAATGCCTCTTCCATTGGTGGTGGTCAGTGGGAAGAATGCCCTTCCATTGCTGATGGTCAGTGAGAAGAATGCCCTTTCCACTGGTGGTCAGTGAGAAGAATGCCCCTTCCATTGACGGTGGTCAGTGAGAAGAATGTCCTTTCTATTGGAGGTGGTCAATGAGAAAGAATGCCCCTTCCATTGACAGTGGTCAGTGAGAAGAATGCCCTTTTTATTGGTGATGGTCAATGCGAAGAGTGCCCCTTTTACTGGTAGCAGTCAGTGAGAAGAATGCTCCCTACATTGGTGGTCAGAATGCCATCTTTACAGTCATGGCTTTGGCTCTGCCAAGTGATGTTGGCTCTGGAACTATGTAAGCAATATCACTTGGGGGATCACTTAGCCACAGCTCAATCAACCCCTATCAACCTTTAGGAGGAACCCTAGGTTTCCAAAGAACCCTGGTTGAGAATGACTTGTCTAGGTATCACTGAATGACCCCTAAACATAGATGGTGCCACACTTCTGGGGAGGATAAAAGCATCTTCAGGGGTAGTACTGTGATCACAGTGAAAGGTAATAAATACACTTTGGTGTTCCACTGAAGCTGGCTATACACTAGTAGACTTTCAAACAAAAACTCTCAGTACATTCGAATGTTTTTAACATTCAATTCTGGAGTGATTAGACTTCACCAAATGAAAACCACAGTTAGAAATTTGTTAGTTCACGAAAATTTTTCCTTCCTGTTCCTTCGTATTTTCTCTTCTCCGCGGTTGAAAACGAATGTCAATTTGACACCTTAGAAAATTCAACGAACGTTCTTAAAACAACAGATTTCAAATGAAATTCTACTAGTGTATGGCCACCTTTACAAATTATTAGGCATGCATATATTGTACATGGGGAACATTTCCTAACCTTAGATCCGTTTAAGCAATGATCATAAGACAATTAGCACCTCAGGGCACACTTGCACTTTCTTGACTCAACACCAGCTATACACCGGTAATATCTCTAATCTTTAAATTGGTTAATTCTTCTCCAGATCTGACGAAGCATCATGAAAGCAATGCTGTCCTCTGAATTTCATCTCTTCTGAATCTTTAGCATTTAAAATTATTGGAAAAAAAAAAAAAACCACTTCAGCTCCACGCCTTTTCTGGCACTTTTTGTTTACAATAAAAAATCAGCATTTTTTGCTTCGAAAATTACTAAGAACCCCCAAACATTATATATTTATTTTAGCAGAGACTCAAGGGAATAACATGGCGATTGTTGCAATTTGTTTATCTATTTGAGCAGCGATTTTCAAAATGCAATTTTTAGGAAAAAAATACACTTTAACCACTTGCCGACCGCCGCACGACTATTTACGTCGGCGGTCAGCCCCTCACAGGCAAAGCGACGTAGGGCTACGTCGCTAGCCTGTGAGGGTCTAGGGAGCGAGCGCGCGCCGCCGGAGGCGCACTTCCGCTCCCGCGTGGTCACGGACCCCCCCGCGCGTGTGCCCGGCAGACCCGATGTCCGCCGGTCACTCGCGATCGTCCGTTAGAGCGGGAGAAAGGCAGGCGGCTAATGTAAACAAAGCCGCCTGTCATTCTCCCCTGTGTAGGAATGGTTATCATACGGTTCTACTATGTAGGACCGTTGATCACTGTTCCTACACGTCAAGGCACTCACAGTTAGAATCACGCCCCTAGGGACACACTTAACCCCTCCCTCTCAAAAAAAGTTAACCCCTTCACTGCCAGTGTCATTTTTACAGTAACAGTGCATATGTATAGCACTGATTACTGTAGCAATGTCACTGGTAACCCCAAAAGTGTAAAAAATGTCAGTCAAGGGTCCGATCTGTCCGCCGCAATGTCGCAGTCCCGCAAAAAAAATCGCAGATCGCCGCCATTACGCGTTAAAAAAAAAAAACAACAAAAATGACAAAAATTTTTCCCTTTGTTAGTAAACGCAATAACTTTTGCGCAAACCAATCAAAATACGCTTTTTGCGATTTTTTTTTTACCAAACATATGGTAGAAAAAAAAATTGGCCTAAAATGTTAAAAAATTTTGATTTTTACTTTTTTTTTGGGGGGGGAATTTCATACAAAAAAATTTGAAAAATATTGTTATTTTTGCAAAATTGACGCTGTTTTTTTGTTTATAGCGCAAAAAGTTAAAATCGCACAGGTGATCAAATACCACCAAAAGAAAGCTCTGTTTGTGGGAAAAAAAGGACGTTGAATTCGTTTAGGTACAGCGTCGCACGACCGCGCAATTGTCCGTTAAAGTCACGCAGTGCCGAATTGCAAAATAGGCCCTGGTCAGGAAGGGGGTAAAATCTTCCGGGGCTTAAGTGGTTAATGAATTGTAATGCAAAAATACACAATATATAACCCAATTTTTGGGTAACATATTATATGTTTGTATATAACATATACAAACGTCGTAGAAAGGCAGCAAATCTAGAATATTTTAACGTTTCCATAGACGATGCGTTAAATTTTTTTTACCTGCTTAGAGTTACAGAGGAGGTCTAGCACTATAATTATTGCTCTCGCTCTAACGTTCGTGGTGATATTTCACAAGGGTAGTGCCAACAATGTTTACATATGTGTGTGTGACTTACGTATGCATTCGCTTCTGTGCACATGCATGAGAGGATGGTGGCGCTTTCATTCTTTTTTTTTTTTTATGTTTTTAGTTTTAATTTTTACACAGTCCCTTTAATTTCTTTTCATTTTTTTTTTTTAAAAGGGATTTTTTTTGTAAAAATCCCTTGCAATAGAAATAAGGATGACAGGTCCTCTTTATGGAGAGATCTGGGATCTGTATCTCTCCTCTACATTTAAAAAAGCAAAAGATCAAGAAAAAAAAAAAGAAAAAAAGATCTTTTTCTTCATAAAAAAAAAAATTGTTTACTTCCACCATAGACCAGAAGTGACATCATGACATCACTCCAGTCCTCCAAGATCATAGAGGCGATCAGAGACAATCTGGTCTCTGTTCACCTCTATGGGCAGCCGTCTGGACCGTCATATCCTTTCCCGGGGTTGCTGTTAAGCAGTAAGCCTAAGAAACAGAGGAAAGCCACGGTGGGGGGGGGGGGTCACCCCTCATGCTGCGTCTGAAAGCGATCCAGCGGCTAATTAGTCGCTCAGACCGCTTTTAGTAAAAAGCCAGTCGCTGGCTGAAATTTTTTTTTTTAGATTCCGGGGTTATGGGTGATATCTTCAGCCATAACCCTGGTAAACCACTTGCAGGCTGCAACATTTATATATTATACATATTACGGTTGGCAAGTGGGATGAGTTGAATCTATCTGGGTTCAGTTCAGGTCAGGTGCTGAATCGGAACCCCACTGAAGTCATTGGGAGCTCAATGTCAACCCTTTGGCGCCGGCTCCTGCTGGTGCTTCAAGGGATTGTGAATGGAAGGCAGGGGCTTGTGACCATGTGACCGCCGTGATTGGTTACTGTCCCGGTAACATGCAGGGTGCGCTCTCTTGGCACAGCTCTATCGCCCCTAATGCATGCAAATATGCGGCTGCTCAGCGCCAAGGCCACTCCCCGCAGAGAGGCCACATATTTGCGTGCGATCGGCGCCTAGGAGGTTAAAAAACAGAAATGGTCATTTTCTAGGCCAATAGGAAAAGGAATGCCAGCAAATGGCATTTGGAGGCAGGGCACTGCCCTGGGAGACAGGTATCAAAGCAAAGAAAAAAGATGTTAAAAAAGCTAATTTGGTGGGGAGCAGCAATTTTAAAGCAGAGTCCCCGCCCCCCCCCCCCCCCAATCTCCATGCAGGACACCGGACGCATAGATTTCTACAACCTTTTTTTTTTTTTAAGCCTGAGGCCCTAATTGGCTTCCAAAAGGTTGGGCTTGGGGGGCAGAACCCACCCACTTGTTACATTAGCGAATCAACATTTGCTTCTCCTCCCAGCCAATCACGTCAGGAAGTGGGTCTCAATACTGGATTTACTGGGAGGAGAAGCAGATGAAGCTGCCTGCAACCTGGATTGGGTAAGTGCAGACCTGGCGGGGGGGAGGTTTGTCCCCCCCCCCCAAAAAATGGAGCACCAGCTGCCACTGTTAGTGTATCCATATCTGCTAGTACATCTAACACTCCCCTGCCCCCAGACTGACAATGCTGCTGTCTGCTGTCTCCCCTGTGCTCCTCCATCCAGAGTAGGGGAGTGCTCTAATACAGGAGCCTAAAAAAAAAAACCGAAATCTAACACATTTAATGATTGGTAAGCTGCAATATATTAAATTTTTGGTTTTAATACGGCTTTAAGGATTCGTTTAGACCTGGTTCACATACCGTACTTGCTTGCGCATTTGTACGTGCACACCCTGGGTAACTCAACCTATTCCTTTCAATGGGCTGCCCTACCCGAGAGAAACACAGGGAAAGAAGTCCCCAGTTATGACTAAGGCCTTATAGGCCGAAACTTGTCAACTGATCTTATCAACAGTTGTGTTCTGTGGTTCCTGAATAAAGATTAAGATTTTTTTAAGAGCAACTACCATCTTTCTACATAAAGAAGTCCCCACCCATTTTTTGTTTCACTCCACCCAGAGCCACATGGCACCCCGCTAAAGATAAAAAATTACAGTTTAATTTGCCTATAAATGGGAGATCCCGGCTGCTTCCTTCTGTCTGTAAACAAACGGCTGGGATTCTCGTCCATATCACATATCAGCTCTACCATTCCAGATGGCGGTCTAAAATAGATGGTAATGGGGTAACCCAAACACACAAAGAAACAAAAATTAATGGCTTGGGGTTCCCCAAAAAATAACAAAGTTCCATAAATCCGCTGTCAGTCACCTCGTCCAGCAATGCAGATCCTCGTCAATCAAGATGAATGACAATTGCCAAAAGAATCCCAACCCACGGGCACATCCAAACTTGTCACTCACTTGCTGCAAATGACAACTCCCTGATCCCTGTGACATCACTGATCAAATATGGTCATGTCCATACTAGACATGTGCAAAAAAGTTTCTTTCATTTCGATTTGGTATATACATAAATTTTTGTAGTTAAATTTGTTTAATTCGTTTTTGGAAATCAATTTGTTTATTCAAATTCGAATCGATTTAAATTTTTGGAATTCGGTCTAATTTAACTAAATTAAATTGGAATCAAATTCTGTTTAAAATCAATTTTATTCTATTGAAAATTCAAATTTTGGAGATTGTTATGTTCTTTCTATTCTTATCTTTAATTTTCTATTCTATTGGAATCCATTCTTTTGTATTTGAATTTGATTTTGAATTTTAGGAAATGGTTATATTCTTTCTATTTCATTCTTTTTTTTTTTTTACTTCTATTCTTTTATTTTATTTTTTATTATAATTTATTATTTTCTATTCTATTCAATTTTATTCTTTTCAAAATTAGAATTTTGGAAAATGGTTATATTCTTTCTATTCTATTCTTTTATTTTCTATTCTATTCAAATCCATTCTTTTGTATTTGAATTTGAATTTTAGGAAATGGTTATATTCTTTCTATTTCATTTGAATTTATTCTATTCAAAATTAGATTTTCGGAAGATGGTTATGTTCTTTCTATTCTAATCTTTAATTTTCTATTCTATTTGAATCCATTCTTTTGTATTTGAATTTGAATTTCAGGAAATGGTTATATTCTTTCTATTTCATTCTATTCTTTTTTTACTTCTATTCTTTTATTTTATTTTCTATTATACTTTATTATTTTCTATTCTATTCAATTTCATTCTATTCAAAATCCGAATTTTGGAAATTGGTTATATTCTTTCTATTCTCTTCTTTTATTTTCTATTCTATTCAAATCCATTCTTATGGTTTTTTTTTCCATTTGAATTTTAGGAAAATGTTATATTCTTTATATTTCATTCTATTCTGTTTTTACCTCTATTCTTTTTTTTCTATTTTATTTTTCTATTATATTTTATTCTTTTCTATTCTAATTAATTTTATTCTATTCAAAATTGGAATTTCGGAAGAGGGTTTTGTTCTTTCTATTCTGTTCTTGTATTTTATATTCTATTCTAATCTATTCTTTTGTATTTGAATTAGAATTTTGGGAAATGGTTATATTCTTTCTACTTCATTCTATTCTTTTTTTACTTCTATTCTTTTATTTTCTATTCTATTATTTTTCTTTATATTCTATTCTATTTTATTCTCTGCAGAAATTTGAATTCAAATAAAAATTGATTTGAATTTGCTTCAGAAACTATTTAAATTTAACCAAAATTTTGTTTCATTATTTTGGATTCATTTAAATTTGTTACTATTGTAATTTGGAATTGCGTCCGAATTTCGATTTGGAATGAAATGAACTGCACATGTCTTGTCTATACTTGGTCACTGATGTCACCCAGGAGACCCCACCCCTACATTTTCATTCCTGGGACTGGGAGCTGCCATTTATGATGAATGAGTGACAGGACAAGATATGTCAGCGGGTTTCATACGGCATTCAAACGAACTTTAACTGCTTTACTTCCACTATTCCACGTGACTGCCTCCCACTGTCAATGGTTCTTAGAGCCATCGGTGGTCCTTAACAACTAATGCCATCACTGGTCCCATTCACAGCATGAGGTACCCAGGGTCCCTCCCAAATGTCATGCCAGGCATGGGGTCCCGACAAAAAACCCATACACAGACCCTTATTAGAGCATACAGCCTACCTGACCAAGAAAGGGAGAGGGGGAACAGCATGGGGTTGCCTCCCAAATTTTATGCCAGACATGGGGTCCGAACAAAAAAACTATACCCAACCCTTATCTGAGTATGCAGCCTGGCTTGCCAAGAAAGGGAGAGGATGAACAGCATGGGATTCCCAGGCTCCCTCCCAAATTGCATGCCAGGCATGGATGCTGTCAAAAAATCAATACCAGACCCTTATCCAAACATGCAGCCTGACTGCCCAAGAAAGCGAGAGGGGGAACAGCATCGGGTTCCCAGGATTCCTCTCAAATTTCATGCCAGGCATGGATCCTATCAATAAATCAATACCAGACCCTTAACCAAGCTTGCAGCCTGACTGGTCAAGAAAGCCAGAGGGGGGAACAGCATTGGGTTCCCAGGTTCCCTCTCAAATTGCATGCCAGGCGTGGGGGCTCATCAAAAAATCCATACCGGACCCTTATCCAAGCATGCAGACTAGCTGACCAAGAAAGGGAGATGGGGAACAGCATGGGGTTCCCAGGTTCTCTCAAAAATTCCATGGCAAGTGTGGGGTCCCATCAAAAAATCCATATCAGACCCTTATCCAAGCATGCAGACTGGTTGGCCAAGAAAGGGAGATTGGGAACAGCATGTGGTTCCTAAGTTCCTTCCCAAATTTCATGGTAGACAAGGGGTTCCATTAAAAAATCCATAGCAGACCCTTATCTGAGCGTGCAGCCTGGTTGGCTAAGGGAGATGGGGAACAGCGTGGAGTTCCCAGGTTCCCTCCCAAATTTCATGGCAGGCATGGGGTCCCATCAAAAAAATTCATACCAGACCCTTATCTGGGCATGCAGCCTGGCTGGCTACTAAAGGAAAAGGGGAAGGGATGAGCATGTACAGCCCAACTCGAAACATACCAGGCCACATGCCCTCAGCATAGGAAGGGATCTTGCCAGAGGTTCTATGTTGAGGACAAAGGTCACTTTCCCACAACCCTGGCTCAGTGGTTGTGAAGGTCTGTGAGTGGGGGGTCCCACATACCAACCTCCCCCCAATTGAATAAGTAAGGGGTTCATAGTACCCTTTATCATTCACAAAAAAATTGAAACAGTAAAAAAATGACTAGTTCTTTCATACAAAAAAAAAAGTCCCACAGCGTCCATCCATCATCAGTCATGTTCTCCAGCAATATAAATCCACGTCAATCAAAAAGCCCAACACCTGCCGGCCCACCGAAGAAAAAAAAAATCAGACGACTGCCAGGAGATGTCACTGACCATATTTTGACATGACAATATTTAGTCAATGACGTCACTTGGATGAAACTTGACTCCAATGGGGTTCAGATTCGGCACTCATGTTTACCGAACCCTGTTTGAACCAAACCCAGGCGCGTTCTGCTTATCACTAATAGAGAGACGCTCTCCCAGACAAATTACATTTCATATCATTACAAATTTTTTTTTTTTTTTTTTTTTTTAAGCATATCTTCCCTCTCTTTTGTTTGAGAAGCAAGTGAGACATAAACCCTCGATTTTGTTAAATTTGATGAATGTGTTTCTATCAGAAATTGCATCTCCTAATAAATAAAACTATCAAGTATAAAAAGAATGTGTTTCAGTTATGCTGAGCTTTCAAAGTACGAGCAAACCCGGGATATGGTAATGTTCTTAAATTCAGTGAGAGGATGCTATTCATACACTTGAATGAGATAAATGACTTTCATATACATAAAATGTTAAACTGACCCAATTCATCTAGGAGATATTCGTTGACTCGTTTATTTACTGCTGACGTTCTGGAAGAATTAACCCGGGCTCAATTAATTAAGAGTTCTTAAAGGCTTGTTTTACATGAATTAATTAATTGAGGCCAGGTTAATTCAATAATGAAATGGATCATGTTGGAAGGTGCACAGTATGAGAATCGTGGATATTAAATTAGCATCAAATATAGATTTTTTTGTTATATCCCAACACTGGCCTCAAACAACCCACACCCCCCAAACCCCTCCGATGTGTATTTTCTTTTTTTTCGTTTTTTGTATAATACCTTTTTTTCCGATGCCTTCTAGCTAGTCACGTGATGCACGGGGTCCCCTTCAGTAGTGATGAGCTTGGCTTCAGCCTGAACCCAGAAGTCAGCTGTCATTTCTTTGACCAATGAGCTGCGGGTGAAAGATTCCCTGGTCTGCAGCTAACATACATAAAGAGGAGGGGATGACCATGACATCACTGACCTAATATGGGCAAATGGCCACATTGAATCTTCTTCCCACAGCCTATTGTCAAAGACAGCTAACTTCTTGGTTCATTCCTACATCTGACTCTTTGAACCAAACCCAAGCTTATCCCTACTCTTTTATCTTCAAACCAAACTCAAGTTAGTCCCTGCTCTTAACTGTTTGAACCAAACCCAAGTTCATACCGACTCTTTATTCTTCGAACCGAGCCAAAGCTAATCCCAACTCGTCAATTTTCCAACAGAACCCAAGCTCATCCCCTACTTTTCATTCTTCGAATGTTCTTCAGTCTTCAACTTAACCCAAGCTCATCCCTACTTTTCACTCTTAAAACTGAACCCAAGCTCATTACTACATCTCACTCTTTGAACCAAACCCAAGCTCATCCCTACTCTTTTATCTTTAAACCAAACTCAAGTTCATACCGACTCTTTATTCTTCGAACCGAGCCAAAGCTCATCCCAACTCGTCAGTTTTCCAACAGAACCCAAGCTCATCCCCTACTTTTCATTCTTCGAATGCTCTTCAGTCTTCAACTTAATCCAAGTTCATCCCTACTTTTAACTATTCAAACTAAACCCAAACTCATTCATGCTCTTCAGTCTTCAAATGAACCCAAGCTCATCCCTACTTTTCACTCTTCAAGCTGAACCCAAGCTCATCCCTGCTTCTCACTCTTTGAACCAAATCAAAGCTCATCCTTACTCTTATCTCTTTAAACCAAACTCAAGATCATGCCTTTACTGTTTAAAACAAACCCAAGCTCACCCCTGCTCTTCATTTATCTCTACACTTCACTCTTCAAACAATATCCAAACTCATCTCCACTCTTCACTATTTTAACCAAACCAAAGCTCATCTCTGCTGTTCACTCTTCGTTTGGAAAATATTTTTTTTTTTAAAGCAATATAGTGAATACAGTAAATCAACACAAATGAATACATCAGAATTAAACACATAAACAAAATTCCCAAATGGGAATACAGTATATAAAGGAAGGAATATAACAGTGCATGACTTCCCATGAAAACCTCATAATTCAGGTTTTTAAAAAGGGTGACAGCAGAGAAAGTCAAAATGACCATCCTATCTAGCTTCACAGTGTTAAGGGCAAATTTAATCAAGAATACTGAAAACTATACTTAAAATGAGGTAGAACAACAGAAAAGGGAGGACCAGTTTGGGTCTGGAAGTGGTCAAGGTACCCAGGATCTGAACTTGTCCCCGAAGAATTAGAATCAGTCTATTTGCAGATTTCCAGAGTGTATGGGAACCGAGTCATCAAGTCTACAGCCTACAATCACCAAAGATTCTCATAACACTGATGTTTTACAACATCTGAACTATTAGACTATCACTAGGATAAGATCAAACTGCACAGGTGGCCAATGGGAACTGTCCACATTACAAAGTTGGTCTTCATTTAATATTGACCATAATTCCTTGACATATGGAAACAGCAAATCCAAATGAGGATCATGGCAATAAGTATGAAGAAGAGGAAATCTATGGTAATAGAGAAAGATGAGAGAACGTAATAGGTATGTGCAGAAGTGCTAGAGCAGGTATAGCATTTCAAGTATCTGGGACCTGCCATCAGCTAGGAAGGAGGACATAGAGATAAACAGCAGAAAAACTGCAAGACTATAAAGGTTTTATAGGGAAGAAGAAAGCAGGAAAGACCAAGTTGACCATTAATTATTCTGTCCTTGTCCTTTAACTTATCTTGCGTTGTAAATCATGGACACTGGGCAGGCAGCAAGAGAATTCTGTTAGTGCAAATCTGCTATCACAGGGAAGTGGTACAAAAAACAACTAGGAACAGAATTAGGAAGAACCTGAATGTGGTCCTTGTAGAATACTTAATAAAGATGGAGCAGCTTCATTGGTTTTGCCATGCAAATAGGATGTTTGTATCCACAACTGGTGTACAGCACACATACAGCCTACAATTATATATATAAAGATGCAGCGAAATGAAAATTCTGGGCTGAAACAGAAACCGAAAATTCAGGATGCCCTTGGCCAAAAACCAAAACCAAAAACGACTTTTTTCCCAGAAGGGACCTATGGGACCCAATAACTTTACCTTGACTTTATACCGCTTGTATATAGATGCTCCTGGCACTATATACCTGTCACATAGCTGTATTATACAGGTATAGTTCCAGGGGGTAGCTAAGTATAGTGAAACAATGAGCAGGTTGACTCTGGTTCTGCTCCTGTCCTTCCTATTCGCAGCGGCCATACAGTAGAAGATGGGAGTGGGTGGAGCCAGTGAGTCAGTTATAGGCATGGAGGAGGACGAGGAAGATCCTCCTCCGCTCTGCAAGCTGGGTCCTCTTCTCGGCCTCGCTTTCCTCTCGGGACAGTGACATCACTGGTTGCTAAACGCCAGGTGGCTGGATATTCTAGCAATCAGTCTAGCACAGGGCGGGCAAGGAGGTACAAACGGCGGGTCTCGGGAAACAGCCGGTCATGCACCATATAAGTTAAAGTGAAAGCTGCTGCTGCGGCGGCCATTCATTTTCGACATGTATGACCTGTTTTTGGCCGAAATGGGATAGGCCCATTTTCAGCCGAAAATTTTGGTTGCCGAAATTTCGGTGCACCACTAATGGTATATACTTATTTATTTTACTAGCATTGAGCTATTGAATGCGATATATAAATACATCAGGACAATGAGACATTGCATACAAAGTTAATGGCCTTTTCCTTCTGCTGATATATTGATTTAGTCCCTTTTACTTGTATGCATTAGAATGCATTCCAAAACTCAAAAAACCTTCTGTTTTAAAGGTGTTTTGTCAGGATAGAAATATGGAAACTGCCATTGCTGGTTCGCTCTTGAACCTACCCACTCTACGAATATCATCCTTCACTAAGTCATCCTCACTGGTCCCCTGAAGACATCCCAATGAACGAAACACGTCAGGGCAGAGATTCTGTGCAGACGTCATGCAGCTGCATGGTTTTGGGTCGGCAGTGGCTTTATATGTGAGTTTGCAAGCAGTTTTAAGCTTCTTTTATTTGCTCTTTTAACTGTATATGGTTGCATTACATGTGATTTCTTTTTTAATTAAAATACTACACATTTGTTGGCTCCAGTGTGAGCTTTATTTGTCTTAGCCTGGATAGATTCCTGGGACTACAGGTGATTTCCAGCTGGCATGTGCAAAACCTAAGATGACCCTTCACTGAGACGATGCACTGTTTGCTACATTCATGGTAGCCTCTTCTTCTGGTGAGTGTCCATTTCCTAAGGTGGTGGTGTGTGGTTATATCACTCTATACAGCAAAGGATCCAGCAGCAATCTGAATTGATTAGTGGAGGATTCACGATTTATAGGTATCTTTATGGACTTTATTTATAAGGACTTGTATGCACTTTTTTTTTTTTTTTTTTTTGCACTGAGGCACTTTTATTTTACATGGGATTTTGACATGATGCACTCCATATCACATGTGTCAAACACAAGGCCCGCTGGCCAAATCTGGCCCTGCAGGTCATCATGTGTGGCCCTCACCACTCTCCTGCAGCTGCGGCAACGATCTTTTTCCTGCCCCAGTTTGTTTCAGAAGAGGACAGCAGAGGGGAGGACAAAACTCCTCCAGATCCTGCGCTTCTCTGTGCAACCAAACAGTAAAGAAAACCCAACCATACAATCCCATATACACAATCCCATACCTGCAGTTGATCCAGCCTAGGGAGAAAGACAGAAGTGCTGGATGTGCTCTGCCAACGACACCCCCCCCCCCCCCAAAAAAAAATAGCTGCAATTTTCTGAAAGTGGGGGTGGTGGAGGAGCAAGACAGAAAAAAAAAACAACAAAAATGAGTGTATGTCCACTTTAACTTTGGTGTCAGTGCCCAGACAGCAATTAACCACTTAAGCCCCGGAAGATTTTACCCCCATTCCGACCAGGGGTTTTTTTGCGATTCGGCACTGTGTGATTTTAACGGACAATTGCTCGGTCGTGCGACGATGTACCTAAACGAATTTGATGTCCTTTTTTTCCCACAAACAGAGCTTTCTTTTGGTGGTATTTGATCACCTGTGCGATTTTTACTTTTTGCGCTATAAACAAAAAAAGAGCGTCAATTTTGCAAAAATAACAATATTTTTCACATTTTTTTATATGAAATTTCCCAAAAAAAATGTAAAAATCAAAATTTGTTAACATTTTCGGCCAATCTGTTTTATGCTACATATGTTTGGTAAAAAAAAATCGCAAAAATCGTATTTTGATTGGTTTGCGCAAAAGTTATCGCGTTTACTAACAAAGGGAAAGATTTTTGTCATTTTTGTTGTTTTTTTTTTTAACGCGTAATGGCGGCGATCTGCGATTTTTTTTGCGGTACTGCGACATTGCGGCGGACAGATCGGACCCTTGACTGACATTTTTGACACTTTTGGGGTTACCAGTGACATTTCTACAGTAATCAGTGCTATGCATATGCACTGTTACTGTAAAATTACACTGGCAGTGAAGGGGTTAACTTTTTTGAGAGGGAGGGGTTATGTGTGTCCCTAGGGGTGTGATTCTAACTGTGATTGGCTGTGGCTTGAGGTGTATGAACAGTGATCAACGGTCCTACATAGTAGAACCGTATGATCACCATTCATAATCAGGGGAGAATGACAGGCGGCTTGTTTAAATTAGCTGCATGCCTTTCTCCCTCTGCACCGACGATCGCTGAGTGACCGGCGGACATCGGGGGGGGGTCCATGACCGCGCGGGAGCGCGCCTCCGGGGGGCGCGCGGGGAGCTCCCTAGACCCTCACAGGCTAGCAACATAGTGCTACGTCGCTCTGCCTGTGAGGGGCTGACCACCGCAGTAAATAGTCGTGCGGCGGTCGGCAAGCGGTTAAATCCAGCCAGGGGCTCTAACCCCTCGCCGCTTTTTTAATAAAAATAAAAAATAATAATAATAAATTAGCTTTATATATCGTTTTACTATTTGTATCCATTTTTTTTTAATTTTTATTATATTAATGCAAAGTTAACAAAATACAAATGTTATGCATAAAAAATAATGTTGGACAGTAGAAGAACAATAGAAAATGGAGCCGACAAAAGAGGCCTAATACCGGCAGATTACATATCCATGTATCCATTCTTAGCAAGTTTGACTCCTGGTCTCAGAACTTCTGCAGCAAAAAGAAAAAAAGGTCCAGGCTTGGCATCTCGCCAGATAACATCCTTCATTTGCCATTTCCAGAAAAATCATTCAAATTTGGTTCATTACATCACTGTGGAGGTTTTGACTAGTCCTTGTACAGCAAGACAAGTGTGACGGAGAGGAGTGTGCTCTCTGGGCTGTGTCTATTTGAGGATGTAAATTTATCACACCTCCGGTGTCACACCGCACCTCTGTGCTCAGCTGTCTGCCTTATAAGAATAGCGGCTGCTTCCAAACTTGTCACAGTGCAAAAAAAAAAAATCCAACTAGACAAATCTAAAATTTCATTCAGCTTTATTTCTATGCTTAGTCTTCAATTAGTGTTTAGATTTCAGGCCTTAAAGGTTCAATATACCAAAATGCGGTATTTCAGTTGGAGGTAGAATCATGTTTGCTGAGTCAACCCCTTGCTTCGTAAATCTCTCTGGAACTCCACCAGTAATATCTCACTGCAATACCTCCCAGTTTTCTTTATATTCATTTTGGATTTTTCCTTTCCTGCTAAAATAAGCAGTGCCCCCATATCTTGTTGCATTCTACATTCAAAAAAAAAAAAAAAAAAATTTACAATGTAAAAGGGAAAGTAGAACCCCCTTCGTAACATAACCATGGTCCCACATACCTTGTTACATTCTACAATAAATAAAAAAAAAAAATATATATATATATATATATATATATATATATATATATATATATATGTTAAGGGGTAAGTGGAATCTCCCTATAAAAAAGCCTGTTCCTACATACAGGGGTTTTTTTCTCAGAGGATAGGTGCAGGAACTCCCCCGTTCTAAGTCACTTCGCCCCCTACCCAACTCCGAGCACTGACCCTTGGTTTCACCCCCCCCCCTACCCAGCTCCGAGCACTGACCCTTGGTTTCACCCCCCACCCACCTCCGAGCACTGACACTTGGTTTCACCCCGCCACCCACCTCCGAGCACTGACCCTTGGTTTCACCCCCCCCTACCCAGCTCCGAGCACTGACCCTTGATTTCTTTCCCCCTCCTACCCAGCTCCGAGCACTGACCCTTGGTTTCACCCCCCCCCCCACCCACCTCAGAGCACTGACCTTGGTTTCACCCCCCTACCCAGCTCCCAGTACAGACCCTTTTGGAGAATATAGGGCCAAGTATCATTTTGTAGTATGGAATTTGGTAATAATAACAAGAAAAGCAATAAAATAGATCCCCCACAGCCAGAAGCAATAGACACCCCCCCACAGCCAGAAGCAATAGACCCCCAGCAGCAACAACAGATCTCCAAGCTAG
The DNA here is from genome assembly GCF_965119305.1 of Pelophylax lessonae. Lineage (NCBI taxonomy): Eukaryota > Metazoa > Chordata > Amphibia > Anura > Ranidae > Pelophylax > Pelophylax lessonae. Next base: position 18,654,604 of record NC_138771.1, on the reverse strand, counting down.
CAACAATGGACTCTCCAGCAGCCAGCAACAGCAGACCCCTCCCTAAACAGTAGATCCCTGCCAATCACAATTAACCCCCAGTTACAAAAGATCCTCCACCAGCAACAATAGATTGGCATGCAAAAATAAATCCCCTTCAGCAACAATAGATCCCCCAGCAGCAAGCATCAGTAGACCCTCCAGCACACCCAAGAACCCCTTTAAATGTCATACATTCAGTGCTGGAGGTGTCGGAACTGCGTCCCCCCGCGTTCCCGCTGAAAAGAAGCCCTGCATACAATGCATTCTATAATAAATAAAATATAAATATCTACAATGTAACAGGGAATGTTTATTCCCTTATAACATATCCATTTACCCTCACAAACAAAAAAATGTAACAGGGTAAGTGGAACCCCATTATAAAATGCCCATGTTCCTACACACTCTGTTGCATTCTGCAATAAAAATAAAAAAAAAATAAAAAAAATTACAAGGTAACAGGGAAAGTGGAACCACCTTATAAAATAGCCATGTCCCCACTCACTCTGTGGAATTTTCAAAAGAATGTAACAGGGTAAGTGGAACCCCATTGTAAAATGCCCATGTTCTGTTGCATTCTGCAAAAAAAAAAAAAAACATTTACAATGTAAAAGGGAAAGTGGAACCCCCATAGCTGTGCTCACATGTGCCCTGTTGCATTCTGCATTTAAAAAAAAAATTACAATGTAACATATCCATGTTACAAATTCTGAATTATACATTAAATAAAATAAAAACGTACAATGTAAGAGGGAAAGTGATATAAAATATCCATTTTCCCTCACACTCTGTTGCATTCTACAATAAATAAAAAAAAAGATTAACAAAGTGGAACCCCATTATAAAATACCCATGTTCACACACAATCTGTTGCATTCTGCAATAAAAAAAAAAAAAAAATACATTTACAAGGTAACAGGGATAGTGGAACCCACTTATAAAATAGCCATGTTCCCACTCACTCTGGAATTTTCAAATAAAATAATATACATTTACAATGTAAAAGGGAAAATAGAACCCCCTTAAAAATAGCTGTGTTCACACGTGCCCTGTTGCATTCTGCATTAAAAAATACAATGTAACATATCCATGTTACAAATTCTGAATTATACATTAAATAAAATAAAAATGTACAATGTAAGAGAGAAAGTGAGCTAATAAATACCAAAAAAATTAACAGGGTAAGTGGAACCCAATTATAAAATATCCATGTTCCAATAAATACCATAAAAATAAACAGGGTACGTGAAACCCCATTATAAAATACCATTGTTCCTACACACTCTGTTGTATTCTGCAATAAATAAAATAAAATTTAACAGGGAAAGTGGAACCCCCTAAAAAATAGCCATGTTCCCACACACTAGATGGCATTCTACATTAAATAGAAAATATTTACAATGTAACAGGGGAAGTGGAACCCCCTTGTAACATAACTGTGCTCCCACAAACTCTGTTGTTAAAAAAATAATAATATTAATAATTTACATTAAATAAAATATATTTGCAATGTAACAGGAAAAGTAGAACCACCGTAAAAAAATAGTCTCCCATATGCCCTGTTGCATTCTGCATTAAAAAATATATATATATATATATATATAATGTAACATATCCATGTTCCTACACAGCCTGTTGCATTCTGCAATAAATAAAATACATTTACAAGGTAACAGGGAAAGTTGAACTCCCTTATAAAATAGTCATGTTTCCACTCACTCTTTGGAATTTTACATTAAATAAAATATATTTACAATGTAATAGGAAAAGTAGAACCCCCTTAAAAAAAAAAGTTGTGGTCCAACATGCTCTGATGCATTCTGCATTAGAAAAAAAAAACAATGTAACATATCCATGTTTCTACACATTCTGTTGATTTAAACAATAAATTGTAAGAGGGAGAACAGGACCCACCAGTAACATAGCTGTGCTCCCACACATCCTATTGCATTCTACATTAAAAAATAAAATAAAATACATAACAGGAAAGAGGAGCCCCCTTATAAAATAACCATGTTCCTATACACCCTGTTGTATTTTGCATTAAATAAAATATATTAACAATGTAACAGAGAAAGTGGAACCCCTTTATAAAATATCCATGGACCCACACATTCTGTTGCATTCGACATTACAAAAAAGAATAAATATATATATATACATATATATACAGTATATATACTGTATATATACACTATATTTCCAAAAGTATTGGGACGCCTGGCTTTATACGCACGTGAACTTTATTGGCATCCCAATCTTAGTCCGTAGGGTTCAATATTGAGTTGGCCCACCCTTTGCAGCTATAACAGCTTCATCTCTTCTATATATATATATATATATATATATATATATATATATATATATATATATATGTAACAGGGTAAGTGGTACCCCCCTTTAAAAAAATAAAACATTGTTGCATTCTGCATTAAAAAAAAATAATTTAAAAGATAACAAGGAAAGTGGAACAACCTTTTAAAATATCCATGTTCCCACATACTCTGTTACATTATACATTGAATGAATTAAAACATTATACAATTTAAGATGGAAAATGGAACCCCCATATAACATAGCAGTGTTCCCACACACCATGTTGCATTCTACATAAAAAAAAAAATACCTAACAGAAAGGCGGAACCCCCCTAAAACATAATTATGTTCCTACTCTCTGTAGCATTTTACATGGAATAAAAAACATTTACAATGCAAAATGGAAAGTAGAACCCTGTTATAAAATACCCATGTTCCCACACATTTTGTTGAATTTCACAATAAATAAAACTAAGAATCAAGAAAAGTGGGACCCCTTGATAAAATATCCATGTTCCCATATAATCGGTTGCATTCTGAATTAAATAAAATAAATGTACAATGTAACAGGTAAAATGGATTCCCCTAAGAAAAGCTACAGTAGGTGTACAGACCAGGAAACATAAGCACAGATCTCACTACTGGATTCCTTAGGAGACATGGGAGCTTGTTAGAGGTTTCAGTCTTCAGCATCTACTAAGACCTGAAATATTAATTTTTTATGAGTGTATAGGTGCAACAACGCGCTAATTCAAATATTAAAAATATTAAATAGATCTGCTTGCACTACAATGGACAAAACATTGCAACTAAAATGGTGATAAAAAAAGTGTAGTGCTGAAAAAATATCAATACATAAAGTAAAAATATAAAAAATTAATCATGAAGTGCAAGGTGCCAAAACTGCATATAAAGAACACTAAAGTCCATAGGTATAAAGTCCACTATAATCAATAGTGTAGAATGAAGTTGAAAAGAAGATACAGTTTTACACTATGTGGAGGCTTTTTTTATCTCTATGGTCCAACGTACTGCACAAGACCTTGATTGGCGGTCCTACCGTGGATTGAAGCTGCGTTATTTCCAGTGTTTCCTGTATGCACCATCTCCAGCTATACCATAAATGTGTTTGACTCAGTTCTCATGGTATCTGAGTCCACATTCTCTGGTAAGCAGTGAATTTATATTGACTGGTGGACGGTAGACGATGGTGATTTCAACACGTATGGTGGCAAGAAAAATTTATACCACAAATTTTACACTGGGATCTTCTTTTCAACTTCATTCTAAACTATTGATTATTGTGGACTTTATACTTATGGACTATAATGTTATTTAAATGTAATTTTGGCACCTCATACTTTATTATTATTTTTTTATATTTTTCTTTATGTATTGATATTTTTTCAGCACTGCACTTTTTTTTATCACCATTAATTTTTTTATTGACTGAATATTTTGACATATAGAGCACATGGTGCTCAAAAAATGTTTGGGACTTTGTATGAGATGTGGCCACTGGGCACATGATGTTATATATGATATTACATATACCTAGGCTGGTAAGCACAAAACAGGTATAGAGTCAATTAACATCATGTGTTTTAATATTGTATAAATGGCAGTTGACAATGATATATGAATACAATACAATGAGGGTAAAAAGGGTTATGTATATATAGGGTTTGGTAAAAACTGTAACAACATAAATCAACATTCAAAAAGGTACTACAAAACATTTGTGTATGCCGGATGAAACTTGTAGGTAAATTTGTTTGCCTCATAAGCTCGACGCGTTTCGTGAATGCCATTTTTCACTTCCTCAGGAGCAGGCATGGTAGTAGCATCTAAAAATATATACACATACTTATGTGATATTGCATCAAATGGAGGAATGTTTTGTAATATTAGCATAAGAGACTGAAGCTTACACATGAATGTGGAATGTCAGTCAGGTGATGGAATCGCCCGGAATTGAGTCCCCACTGGGAACTGAGAAAGCGGTCTCCACAAGCACAGCCAAAGCCCAAGATCCATGGTGTGGTAAAGAAATCAGGAAGAGGTATTGAAGGGCTCAATTTGGTAATAGCATGGCACTGTACAAAAAGATATAAATGTGCATATATGTATACATAAAACCAGTGATACATACATAGAGTTCATAGGCATAAAATGGTAAAGAAAGATGAGCCCAAACCATATGAAAAAAGACCAAGTCAAAATATCAAAATGTGAAGTAGAAATATATGACTGTGTAGGCATCCATAGCCGAAAGAAAAAGGGTGAGACGTGCGTGAAGAGTGTTAAAGCTATATGCACCAATGACATCCCTAAAACACCAAGAGAAAAAGGTGCTGAAAAAATAAAAAATAAATAATAAAGTGACTAACACAATTGTTAGGGAAGGGGAGTCCCAAGGGTGAAAATACCAGAGAGTGTGACGGAAAAGAAAATAGTGAAGCTGAAACAAATAAATAGGATGAGTCATGGAACCTACGCTGGGACCGGGCGGGAGGCGGCTCTCAGCGTTACAATGCTGTTCAGCACGGAGGGAGTCCATCGGGCAAGCAGGTGTTGCCCAGGACGGTCTCCCTAAAATGAACGCTGGTGGAGACACGTGCAGGGACGCCAACAAGCGTGTGACGTCATCCCCTGCACGGAAGGATGTGACGCCGATGCGTCGCGGCCACGGCCGAAGATCCCGCCCCCACCCCGGCATGTAGCCGGAGGGGGGGGAGAGAAGGACAGACGCGGACAGATCGCAGAAGAGGACAGATCGCAGTTCCCAAGGAGGGACCACAAGGGAGACACACACAGCCCAATGACATGAGTGAAAAGAATAAAACAATAAGGATCAATAATAAATTATCATACAAAATGAATATACAATACCCAATGCATATGTAAATCGTATATATAAATGGTGCCAATTGGGATAATAAAATGTTTTCCTCCCCCTTCCCTTTATTAATGACTGAATATTTTGGAAAAAAAAACAAAAAAACATCTGAAATACGAGTTGGTTTATATTAGGGATCGACCGATATGCACTTTCCCAGATATATCGGAATTGGCCCCGGAGGTTACCGATATCGCCAATATTTCGAGAAAGTGCTTGTACCGGAGTGATGCCTGCAGCTAGAGGCATCAACCTGGTACCGGCATCCATAGCTGACAGTCGGCTGTCTTGTAATGACAGCCAATGCAGCTGAGAAGCCGCTCGGCTGTCATTACAAGGAGCGGGAGGGGATGTCCCCCCCCCCTCCCGCTGGACGGGAGACCCGGGCAACCATCCTGCATGGCCGCTGAAGAGAAGACCCTATAAAAGCTGCATTCGGCTCTGATCGGGTCTCCATGTAAAAACCCGTAAGTGATGACATCACTTCCGGGTACTCGGTGCCAAATTTAAAAAACTTACAGCATTCAAAAAAGCCAAACTTGGCGTTTTGAATGCTTTTAAGTGCAGAGGAGAGGTTTGGGGTCTTTTAGACCACCATTTCCCTCCACAAGAGTACCTGTCAAAAAATAAAAAATAAATAAATATTTAATGTACGAAAATAGCGGCCAATATCGGTATGGGCAATAAAAAAAAAAACGATATCGGTCGATCACTAGTTTAAATAAAAGGTCTGTGAATAACAGAGATATCTCGATAAAAGTTTAAAGTGATTGTAAAGCTTCTGTTTTTCCCCCTTAAATAATAAACATGTTGTATTTACCTACATGGTACTGCGCAGAGCGGTCCCTTTCCTCCTCTTCTGGGGTCCCCCACTGGCACTCTTGGCTGCTTCAGTTCATTCTCCCTTCTGAGTGCCATCATAACAAGACACTTGCTATGGAAGCATTTACACAGTATCTATCATGAGTCAGGCTGTGTGCATCTATAGGCACACAGCATGGCTTGGCCCCGCCCCATTCCCTTCTCATGGGAATGGATTTGACTGCAGCAGGAGCCAATACCTACCTCTGAGTCCTGTGGAGAATGAGAGAAAGGAACACTGCATCTCTCAGGCACAGCACTGGATTGAGATAGGTTAGTGTTTAAGGGGGCTGAGGGGGAGCTTGTAGGCAGGTTGTTATTTAGCCTAGTTAGGTGCTGCCCGGGGTGAGAGGGTAAGGGCTAATGCCTTTTCCGATTCTTTTGCTTGGTGGGATTCTTTGGGTCTGACTCACTGCTCTTGTGATATTAGAGGGACAAGGGCCAGGACTTCAGAGAAAGAGAGAGAGAGGAAGAAGATGAGCGCCTTTGTTCGGGGTTGCTGCTGAGAAACCACGACCCTGGATCTGCAAAAAGCCGCCATAATGTAGAAGGTCATCAGGATGTGGGGATTCGCCCCTGAAGATACCAGCCTATGGAGAATACCAACTAATGGACCTGTTAATACATGGACTCTACCTTTGCAGGTATGCTGGGGCAGCACCTGAGTTTGGATTAGAGACGTAGGAAAGAAACTATTTCTTGAGCAATGGAACTCTGTCATGTTTTGCACTTTTTTCTAAGTAAAGCTTTTAAACCTTCCCTTCTGCTTGGTCTGAAGTTATTCAAAGGAGTGCAATGCAAGTATTCAAAACACATAGTCTATACTGTGGGTTACACAACACATTGAGTGCTCGCATGGTGCCCACACTAGGCACATGGCAGGGCCTCATACCACTGCTGGGAGTGAAGTAGCCGTGATATGCTGGACAGGTGGAGAGAGCATAGGCTCATCTTGTCCCTCCTAGATGTAGCTGGGACTGTGAAGGTGTACATCCACAGGGGAAAAGAGAGTTAATTAAACTTCATTCATCTGATCCTATGTACACAGTAGGGATCGACTGATTATCGGCAAAGCCGATATATCGAGGGTCGATATGCACTTTCCAAGGTGGCCGATATAGCCGATATTTCGGAAAGTTCTTGTACCGAAGTGATGCCTGCAGCTAGAGGCATCACCCCGGTACCGGCGTCCATAACCGACGGTCGGCTGTCTCCCATCCCACCGGGAGACCTGGGCAACCAGCCTGCATGGCCGCCGAAGACCCGATCAAAGCTGCATTCGGCTCTGATTGGGTCTCTATGTAAAAACCCAGAAGTGATGTCATGACATCACTTCCGGGTACTGGCACCAGATTAAAAAAAATGACAGCATTCAAAACAGCCAAACTTGGCGCTTTGAATGCTTTTAAGTGCAGAGGAGGGGTTTGGGGTCTTTTAGACCACCAGATCCCTCCACAAGAGTACCTGTCAAGTAAAAAATATAAAAAAATTATTTTTTTTAAATGTACGAAAATATCGGCCCGTATCGGCCAAAACCGATACGCGATGACCAAAATATCGGTATCAGTATCGGTCCATCACTAGTACACGGTGCTTGCCACCAAGCAAAGGAACTCTATGTTGAAGGTAAGTGACCTTGTTAAGGAGAATGCAGGTTAAAAAAAAAAAAAAAAAAAAAACCTTATGCCTTTACAATTACTTTAAGAATCCTTTTATAACATAAGATATGCAAAATAGAAAATATGCAAAAAAACTATTTTAATTTATTTAAAAATGCTATTTAATATGCAAATGCACAATTAAAATATTTAAATTAATGAAAAAATAAATGGTTGAAATGAACTGAAATGATGAAAAAAAATAACATAAATTAAATAAATCTGCAAATTGAAACACAAAATATTTTTAGCTAGACAAACCAAAACTGAATTTCAGTTTTCAGCTTTATTTTGTTTAGGTTAAATCCTAAATTAGTATTTAGAAATCAGGCTTTGAAGGTTCAATCTACCAAATGTAATAATTCACTTTGAAGTGGAATTGTGTTCGCCGAGTCAACCCTTTGCCTCTTACATCTGTTGGGAACTCTACCAGAAAGAATTGCAATATTTCCAAGGTCTCTTCGCACCTATTTTGGATTTTTCCTTCCCTGCTAAAATATTTGTACTCCCACATGCATTACAATATAACAGAGAATGGGGAACCCTCTTGTAGTCAAGGTCTCACATGCTCTGTTGCATTCCTCATTAAATAAAATATAAATAAAATAAATGTACAAAGTAACAGTGAAAGTGAAAACTCAGTAAAGCTTCAGAAGGTGCTCAGACCAAAAAACATAAGCGCAGATCTCACCACTACATTCCTTGGGAGATATAAGAGCTTGTTCAGGGTTTCAATCTCCAGGATCTACCAAGATCTAAAATATACATTTTTATAGACTAAACATTTGGAAGAATAAAACATCTATATTACAAGTTGGGTTATATAAAAGGTCTGTGAATAACACTTGGTAAACATCTTGATAAATGTTCAAAAAGCCTTTTCATAACAGAAGATAAGCAAAATAAAAATATGCAAAATAAAAATGAAAACAAATATAGACAATGTATGAGGAGGATTTTGACTTTGTGGGAATTTCGGAGACTTGGTTTGACAGCTCTCATGATTGGCTGGCAACCATTCAGGGGTATTCCCTGTATCGCAGACAGAGATAGAGAGGGTAAAAAAGGGGGAGGGGTATGCCTGTATATCAAGAACAATGTGCAAGTGAATATGAGGGACGATATCACGAAGCTATGGAGGAGGTGGAATCCCTATGGGTAGAGCTTTAAAGGGAAGGTACTATGGGGAAATTAATATTGGGCATATGCTATAGGCCCCCCAACCAGAGGGAGGAGGGGAAGGCGGACCTCCTATCACAGCTTGTAATGGCAGCAAGGATGGGAAATGTCATTATAATGGGTTATTTTAATTATCCAGATAAAGACTGGGCAGAAGGAACTGGGCATTCATCTAAGACTGCCCATTTCCTAAATGTTTTGCAGGACAATTTCATGGGTCAGATGGTGAACGCACCAACAAGAAACAATGCGTTACTAGACCTACTGAATACTGACAATACAGAACGGATCATGAATGTAGAAATACGGGGCAACTTTGGAAACAGTGACCATAGGTTTCAGTATAAAGCATAGAAATAGAAAACACAAGGGTAATACAAGGACACTGAATTAAGAAAAATTAAAAAGAGCCAACTTCCCTAAACTGTGCTCTTTGTTAGACAATATAAAATTGGATAGAATCCTAGGAACAAAGAGCACAGAAGAAAAATGGGAGTGCTTTAGGAACATACTAAATAAAGTTATTGGCCAGTGCATTCCAATGGGGAATACGTTTAAAGGAGCTAAAATAAACCCTGGGTGGCTAAACTGCAACGTAAAAATGCATATAAAAACTAAAGAAAAGGCCTTATAAAAATACATGGCTGAGGGGGGCAGCATTCCAACATTACAAAGAATGCAATAAGAAATGTAAGAGCGCAATCAAGGCGGCTAAGATAGAACATGAAAGGAACATAGCGGTAGAGAGTAAAAAAAAAAAAAACCCAAGAAATTCTTTAAGTATTTAAATAGTAAGAAAGTGAGGCCAGAACAGAAAAAAGGCGAATGTGCTAAATAAATTCTTCTCCTCATTTTTCACGAAATAATTTGGGGGAAACAGTAACCTAGACTGTAATGGAGTAATTATTTCAGAAGACTTAAAGGTGGGAAGACAATGTAATAGAGCAGCACGAAATGCCAGCAGAATGCTTGGATGTATAGGGAGAGGTATAAGCAGTAGAAAGAGAGAAGTGCTTATGCCGCTGTACAGAACACTGGTGAGACCTCACTTGGAGTATTGTGCGCAGTACTGGAGGCCATATCTCCAGAAGGATATAGATACTCTAGAGAGAGTTCAGAGAAGAGCTACTAAACTAGTACATGGATTGCAGGAAAAAACTTACCAGGAAAGGATAAAGGACCTTAACATGTATAGCTTGGAAGAAAGAAGAGACAGAGGGGATATGATAGAAACATTTAAATACATAAAGGGAATCAACTCGGTAAAGGAGGAGAGCATATTTAAAAGAAGAAAAACTACCACAAGAGGACACAGTTTTAAATTAGAGGGGCAAAGGTTTAAAAGTAATATGAGGAAGTATTACTTTACTGAGAGAGTAGTGGATGCATGGAATAACCTTCCTGCAGAAGTGGTAGCTGCAAATACAGTGAAGGAGTTTAAGCATGCATGGGATAGGCATAAGGCTATCCTTCATACAAGATAGGGCCAGGGACTATTCATAGGATTCAGATATATTGGGCAGACTAGATGGGCCAAATGGTTCTTATCTGCCGACACATTCTATGTTTCTATGTTTCTATGTTTCTAATGTAATGCCAAGCTGCTGCAAGCAAAGCCAACAGAATACTGGCATGCACAAAAAAGGGGATTCACTCCAGAAATAAAAACAATTATTCTCCCACTCTACAAGACTCTGGTCCGGCCACATCTGGAGTATGCTGTCCAGTTCTGGGCACCGGTCCTCAGGAAGGATGTGCTGAAACTGGAGAGAGTGCAGAGAAGGGCAACAAAGCTAATTAAGGGACTGGAGGATCTCAGCTATGAGGAAAGACTGCAAGAATTGAACGCATTCTCTCTGGAGAAGAGACGCTTGAGAGGGGATATGATATCAATGTACAAATATGGGCATCCGCAGGTAGGGGCAAGGGGTGGCAAATGCCCCCCCCCCCCCCCGGAATCACAATTTCCACTTTCAAGTGGTTGTTAAACCACTTTATACCATCCTGTTTGGTTTGTTTAATAATACTATGTGTCTGTGTTTTAAAAAAATAAGCCGTTCTTTACCAGTTTTCAGAGGGCCGAGTGCCACTCACGTGACCCGTTGGCTCTCTTCTCTCCCTGCCTGACAGGTGCCTGCAGTGGGTGGGGCAGAGGATTCCTCACTGATGTCAGTCGGAAGGGGAGGAGGAGGGGTGGGGGAGAGGAGGAGAGAGGTGGCGGGTCACGTGAGTAGCAAGTGGCGCCCTGAAAACGTGTAAAGAATGGCTTATTTTTATAAAACACAGAGGCAGGGGCACACAGGATTATTAAACAGACTGTAGATAAGATATGAAACTTTAAATAAAACGACATCAGAAGGAGGGGAGGCGGGCGGTGCATTGACACTGACACAGCCAGGCAGGGAGGGAGAGGGGAGAGAGGACAGAGAAGGACAGGGGAGCTGTGGATGACGGAGGCACGTATACTGACCACAGTGTCAGGGCTCAGCCGCCGTGGTATACCGTGGTCAGTTTACAGAGGGGAGGTCATAACCAGGCAGGATCAGCAAGGTATTTTAGGTGATAGAAGGGGCCAAATTACACAGCAAAGCACTGTGCTGTATAACATGCTTTAAGGGAACAGGATACATTTTTCTTTTAGGTTAACAAATGCTTTAAAAATAAATGCTGCTGTTTGCTCTTTAAAAATAAATACTTAAAGTAAGTATGGCTAAGCCCCTCCCCTTCTTCATTACATTGTTGAAAAGGGGCGGAGCATGGGTGACCTTAAAGTGTTGCTCCCCCCCTCCTTAAAAAAAGTTCTGCGGATGCCCATGTGTACAAATACCGTACTGATGACCCTAGCATAGGGAACAAACTTTTCAGTGAAAGGGACTTTAAAAAGACTCGTGGCCATTCACTAAAATTAGAAGAAAAGTGGTTTAACCTTAAACTGTGTAAAGGGTTCTTTACTGTCAGAGTGGTAAGGATGTGGAATTCTCTTCCACAAGCAGTGGTGTCAGCGGGGAGCATCGATAGTTTCAAAAAAACTATTAGATGGTCATCCTAAAGACCACAATATACAGGGGTATACAATGTACTATTGACATAAACATACACACACTCATAGATTTAACCGGATGGACTGGTGTATTTTTTCAACCTCACTAACTATGTAACTATATGGCAAACCTAAACAAAATTTTATTCAGCTTTATTTCTGTGGTTGAATTCTAGATTAGTTGTTAGAAATCTGGATTTAAAGGTTTATTCTACCTTTAAAGCAATATTTCAGCTCGTGGTGGAATCTTATTTGCTGGGTCGCCCCTTTGCTTCTTATATCTCTTTGGGAATCCACCAGTAAGATCTTACTGCAACATTTTCCAATTCTCTTTACACCTAATTTAGATTTTTCATTCCCTGTAAGAATATCTGTGCTCCTATGTTGCATTGTATAAAACACATTTACAATGTAACAGGGAAAGCAGAACCCAGAAAGTAGCCAAGCTCCCACATGTCCTATTGTATTGTGGATTATATAAAATAAATGTACAATGTAACAAGGAAAGTTGAAACCTCTTAAAACATAGCCAAGCTCACACATACACTGTTGCATTCTGGATTAAAAAATAAATAAATACAATGTAACTGGAAATGTGGAACCCCCTTGTAAAATAGCCCACACACCCTGTTGCATTATGTAATAAATAAAATACATTTACAAAGTAACAAGGAATGAGGAATCCCCTGAAATATAGCTGTGCTCCCACATGCCTTGTTGCATTCTTTATTGAATTAAAAAAAAAAAAAAAAAATTTAAAAGGAAAAATTGAACCGCCTTATAAAAGCTGCAGTAGGTGTACAGATCAGGGAACATGAGCACAGATCTCACCACTGCATTCTTAAGGAGACATAGGAACTTCAGTCTCCAGCATCCACCAAGACCTAGGATATCCATTTTTTATAGACTGAACATTTGGAAGAATAAAACATCTGAAATATGAGTTGGGTTATGCAAAAGGTCTGTGAATAACACAAGTACCTTGGTAAAAGTTCAAGAAGACTTTTTATCATGGAGGATATGAAAAAATGTAAATGCTTTAAATATGCAAATAAAAAATTAAATTATGTAAAATAATAATTAAAAAATGTTAATCATTAAAACAATGAAAACAATTAAAAAAATAAAATAAATATATATGCAAAAATAAAAAAACAGATACAGTTAATAAAGACAAGGATCTGACCAGCCTACTAATATGTTTATGACTAAGGCTAAATGCCGAAACGCGTAAGCCCTGTATCATTTTTTACCATACCTGGATGAATACATTTATTCATTGCGGAGGATCGAGCTGCCGGCTTTCCTTTATCTACATGCCAATATGTTGTAGTTGAGACTGGGCATATAACAATTTAGAAATAAATATGTGAAAAACGTGCGCTCACTGTGAAATTAAATCTGAAAGGATTTAAAAAAAAAAAACAAAAACAAAATAAATAAATCAGAAATAAACAAACAGCAGCACTCATATATTTGATAACAAAATTTTAAAACAAAAATGTAAATAAAAGATGTTGCATTGTCCCTTTAGCCCCGGTTCACACTTCTGTGAGTGCCGGGTTCGCATGTAATGTCGGAGCGCACTGCTCCGACATGACATGCGATCAGCTGTGCGGTGCGAGTTTAGCCATACAGTTTGTATGGCTAAATTCGCATCGCACCCGGAGCAAACACGCACAGGAGCCCCGGTTCACACTACTGCGTGTGCGGGGTTCGCATGTCATGTCGGAGCGCACTGCTCCGACATGACATGCGATCAGCTGTGCGGTGCGAGTTTAGCCATACAGTTTGTATGGCTAAATTCGCATCGCACCCGCAGCAAACACGCACAGGAGGCATTTTTGCTGCCGCATCAGGATCGGATCGCACAGTGGTTCATACTTGTGCGATCCTGTTCCTGTGCGAACTGCACGATCGCACTGCGATATGCGATCAAACTGGGGGTGTCGTTAAGATTACATTGACACCCCCAGCGTATCGCATATGGCAGTGTGAACTGCCGGGGGTGCGTGTGCGATGCGGGAACAGGCTGCGAATTCGCAGCCTTCCCGCATCGCATCAGTGTGAACCGAGCCGGAGGCATTTTTGCAGCCGCATCAGGATCGGATCGCACATCGGTTCACACTTGTGCGATCCGATCCTGTGCGAACTGCACGATCGCACTGCGATATGCGATCAAACTGGGGGTGTCGTTAAGATTACATTGACACCCCCAGCGTATCGCATATGGCAGTGTGAACTGCCTGGGGTGCGTGTGCGATGCGGGAACAGGCTGCGAATTCGCAGCCTTCCCGCATCGCATAAATGTGAACCGAGCCTTAAATTGAGAGTATATGTTTAAATTCAACAAGAACATGTAAATAAAAAGTCGTTTCTTGTGAATCACTCGAACGCACCACTACCATTGAGTAACATAATCCTCTTACCAGATCTTCAGACCCCTAAAATAAAAGAGGGCTGAAAGTTTGCCATCTGGGCTGTATGTCCTGCTTGCTCTTCCACTGGTACACTCACTGGTATTGATGCAGGTAAGTATCCAATCAAAATAAAGAGAAAAGCTCCATAGTGTAAAATCTTAAGAAACCATTTTTTTTAAAACCAAAGAGGTGCTCACAATGTATGACCACACGCAGGCATGTAAAGTTGATAGGCGGGCGCGATGACATCACCTCTAGCTCCGCCCTACACGTTTCGTCACAGAGGGCGTCTTTAAGGGGCATAAAGATAGCAGCAGACAAACACTCCTAACAATTTAGAAATGTTTCCCAATAGACATTCATACAGGGGCTCTTTATTATTTTATACATCTCCAGTATAAAATAAAAAATAAAGTAAAGTCCTGTGATTCCTAAACTCCTGCCACCCTACACACCTATTTCCTATTGCAACAGTTTTTAGTGTGACCTCTCCGCTTCCAGCCCACACACTAGGCAGCCATTCAATATCAATATACTACTGACTCACCCAATAAGCAGGCAGGTGATGCAGGAAATTTAAACTGAAAAATTGAATCATCTTCCTGGCAGAGCTGGGCTGCGCCAGTTAGTTCACAAAACTGGTTGAGCAGAGTTACAAATTAATTGGCAGATACAGCAGCTCATTTCGATGTATATCAACTGCAAATGAGTCATTTGTTTTGAAGTTCTACTTTAATTTATTGTTTTACAGTAACAGTAATTAATTTATTAGCAGTTTATTTAGGTCAACACACTTGTTTCAGTTTTCATAGTATTTTAAATGGCCGTATGACTTACCCCCCCCCCCCCCCCCTTATGACCAGGCCATTTTTTGCAATACAGCACTGCGATACTTTAACTGACAATTGGGCGGTTATGCGACACTGTATTTGAATAACAATTTTGTCCCCCCCCCCCCCCCCCCCCCACACACACACACACATAGAGCTTTCATTTGGTGGTATTTGACCACCTCTGCGTTTTATTTTTTGCGCTATAAACAAAAAAAGACCGACAATTTTGAATATTTTTTTATTTATGCTATTAAAAACATACCCAATACAAAAATGTTAAAATCAAATTTCTAAATCAATTTAGGCCAATATGTATTCTGCTACATATTTTTGATAAAAAAAAATCCCAATAAATGTATATTTTTTTTCTTTAATACATTTTTATTGGGATTTTTCAAGAGAAAACATAAGACAGAATGTGGAGCAGAGTACAAGAACATAAGGTACATCCAATACAGATGAAGTCAGAATTGCAGTAGATAGTCAAAAACAACATTAAGAGGTAACCCATGAAACCCGCAGTTTCCACCTATAGTCAAATTATTTTTTCAAGCCTGATTGTAGAGACAAAGCTTTTCCATATTCATAGTCAGGGGAGGACTGGGCCAGGGGGGTAATTGCCCCCCAGGCCGCTTTGATGCCCCGTAAAAAGGCTACACTGCTTCTGCCACAGACATGCCAAAAGACATCCTGGTGAAGGGAAGTAAAAAGTCCCCACTGCTGACCTACTGAGTGCAGGATGAAGACAAG
Organism: Pelophylax lessonae; assembly: GCF_965119305.1. Lineage (NCBI taxonomy): Eukaryota > Metazoa > Chordata > Amphibia > Anura > Ranidae > Pelophylax > Pelophylax lessonae. The sequence goes on along the minus strand of NC_138771.1, from coordinate 18,638,627 downwards.
GACAGAGCGCAGGTCTCCCCCCCCCCCCCCCCCAGCATGGATGGTGTAAACTAGTGATCGGCCGATATCGGTTTTTAGTTGCCAATACCGATATTTTGGCCAATGCATATCGGTATCGGCTGATATTGGCCGATATTTTTGTACATTAAATTTTTTTTATTTTTTGACAGGTACTGTTGTGGAGGGATATGGGGGTCTAAAACCCCTCCTCTGCACCTAAAAGCATTCAAAATGCCAAGTTTGGCTGTTTTGAATGCTGTAATTTTTTTGAATTTGGCGCCGAGTACCCGGAAGTGATGTCATGACACTTCCGGGTTTTACATGGAGACCCGATCAGAGCCGAATGCGGCTTTGATCGGGTCTTCTCATTGGTGGCCGTGCAGGCTGGTTGCCCGGGTCTCGAGCGAGCTGCGGAAGGCGGCGGGAGGGGGGGGGGACGTCCCCTCCCGCTCCTTGTAATGACAGCCGAGCGGCTTCTCAGCCGCATTGGTTGTCATTACAAGATAGCCGACCGTCGGCTATGGACGCCGGTACCGGGGTGATGCCTCTAGCTGCAGGCATCACTCCGGTACAAGCACTTTCCCGAAATATTGGCAATATCGGTAACCTCAGGGGCCAATTCCGATATATCGGGGAAAGTGCATATCAGCCCCCCGATATATTGGCTTTGCCGATAATCTGTCAATCGCTAGTGTAAACTGTGTCTGAGCAAAGGCCAGTTCCATGCCCCACTGGAGACTCTCCTCCCTCGGCCAGCCCCGTTTGAGCTGTCCCAGCTCCCCCCAACCCCCCCCCTGCTGGCCAGGTCAGGAACCCAGGTTTGGCCGGTGAGTAGAGAGTACCTGGAGCGGAGCTTCAGCCTGGAATGGAGGTCAGGAGGAGGCTGGGAAGAGGGAGAGTGGGACTGGGCCAATTCACTGCACCATGGACTTTATATTTGCCCCCTGGGCCGAAAGTTGCCAGTCAGCCCCTGCTCATAGGTAATTTTAACAGAAGCCACTACCTCAGACAGATTAGAAGCTATATCTTTTTTCCAATGTCTGGCGATGACTGATTTAGAGGCCAGCATAATATGTGCAACAATTTAGCGGTGAGCCGATTGGGAAATTTTTGACACCTAAGTTTAAAATGGCAAGAGCTGGGGAGGGTGGTGTTAAAATCCCAGTGACTGAGCATATGAGACAGAATACTTGATTCCAATAAGCGTATATTGATTGGTTTGCGCAAAAGTAATAGTGTCTAAAAACTAGGGCATATATTTATTTATTTTATTTTTTAATACTAGTAATGGCGGCGATCAGCGACTTATTGTGGGAGACACTGCGATATTGTGGGGGACAAATGAGACACTAAGGCTCCATTCACACCTGGGTGTTTTTGAGCGTTTTTCAGCTCCAAAAAGGCTAAAAAAAAAACGTTCCAAAACGCCCAACAAGTAAAACCCCATTTAAATGGCCCCTGTTCACATCTGAGCGTTTTGCAAAGTAGCTGAAAAAAGTACATGAGCTTCTTTTTGGGCTGATTACCAGCGTTTTTGATAGATGTCAGGCTGCATTCACATGTCAGCGTATTGATCGCGGGCAGAATCACCGCGATTCCGCCCGCGATCCGGAAATCATTGCAAAACGCGGGACGCATGTGTGTTGCCCGTGATTTACAATAGCACCCCAAACGCTGTGCGATGTTGCAGCGATTTCCGCCTGCCGAATCACGGTAACATCGCGCAAAAAAATCGGGGGACGCTTTACGCTCCAAAGAAGTATAAGAGCTTCTTTGGAGCATAATGCGTCCCACGATTTTTTTTGCGGGATGTTACCGCGATTCGGCAGGCGGAGATCACGGCAACATGGCACAGCGTTTGGGGTGCTATTGCAAATCACGGGCGACGCACATGCGCCCTACGATTTGCAATGATTTCCGGATCGCGGGCGGAATCGCAGTGATTCTGCCCGCGATCAATACGCTGACATGTGAATGCAGCCTCAATACCTGCCTCCAAAAACGCCTGAAAAAAACGCCTGAAAATCGCGGTAAAAATCGTGGTAAAATCGCGCGAAAACGCTACGCTCAAGTGTGAATGCAGCCTAACTGATACTTTTGACACTAATACAGTGATCAGTGCTAAAACATATGCACTGTCACTGTACTAATGACACTGGCTGGGAAGGGTTTAACATCAGGGGGGATCAAAGAGTTAACTGCGAACCCACTGATTGGCACCCGATGTGTCCCATACTAGGTACGTGATCTGGCACAGAGAGGCCACCCTGCCGCAGTAAATGTATATGGAACGATCGCTAGTGGGGGAGGTGCTTTAACTAGGGGAAGGCAAAGATTCATGTTCCTGCTTTGCAGAAATACAGGATCAATACCTTCCCTTTTGACAGAATGATAATCTGCCTTTTGTATATAGACAGATTGTTGTTCTGCCTCTGTGCTGTGTAATCGGCGGGTCCTGGCGGACTTCGAGTCCATAGGAACCCACTGCTGGGCACCCGCTGTATGTAACCATGTGCTAGGTACGTGATCTGGCACAGAGCGACAGTAAATGTATGGCGGGCGGTCCGCAAGTGCTTACGAAAGGAACTAAGCTGTGTCTGAGCACCAAAAACCAAAAACACTATATCATTCATTTTTAGAAAACTCCCCCCATCCATCCATGTCTCCATTCTTCATATTTTTAGGAATCACTTCAAAACCCCCCCCCCCCCTTTACATTTCTACATGCGGCCATCTTATAACATACAGTTACGTCGTTTCGAGGGACAGAGCCGACATGCCGCAGTATATGTACTGCTGGAGGTGGGCAGATGGTTAAACGAATCCGAAATAACGAAAAAAAAATTTGGACGAAATCCAAATTTGAATTCAGTCTAATCGTTTTTTTAATCAATTTCGAATATTTTTTAAATTTAAATAGTTTTCTAATTGTAATAGTTTTCAATTTGTTTTCCAACTTCCAAACAGAATAAAAAATAAAAGAAAATAAAGGAATAGAACAGAAACAAATATAATAGAATAGAAAATAGAAGAATCGGATATAATAGAGTAAAACAGAACAGAATGGAAAAAAAAATTTAAAAATTTAAAATGGAAAATAAAGGGAAATAATAGAAAATGTAAGAATAGAGTAAAACCGAATAAAATAGAATAGAAAAAAAGGAATAGAATAAAATATAGAATAGAATATAAAGAATATAATCTGCCTCCATCCATGTCTTTATGGACCTTGCTTTGTGCACTGGTGCGCAGTCATGTTGGTACTGGAAGGAGCCATCTCCAAACTGTTCCCACAAAGTTGGGAGCATGAAATTGTCCAAAATGTCTTGGTATGCTGACGCCTTAAGAGTTCCCTTCACTGGAACTAAGGGGCCAAGCCCAACCCCTGAAAAACAACCCCACACCATAAACCCCCTCCACCAAATGATTTGGACCAGAGCACAAAGCAAGGTTCATAAAGACATGGATGAGCGAGTTTGGGGTGGAGGAACTTGATTGGCCTGCACCTCAACCCGATAGAACACCTTTGGGATGAATTAGAGTGGGGGGTCTTCTCATCCAACATCAGTGCCTAACCTCACAAATGTGTTTCTGGAAGAATGGTCAAACATTCCCATAGACACTCCTAAACCTTGTGGACAGCCTTCCCAGAAGAGTTGAAGCTGTTATAGCTGCAAAGGGTGGGCCAACTCAATATTGAACCCTACGAACTAAGACTGGGATGCCATTAAAGTTCATGTGCGCATACTCGCCAACTGTCCCGTTTTTGCCGGGACAGTCCCGGCAAATAGGAACCTGTCCCGGGTAATTTACATTATCCCGGCAATGTATTTATTTACACTTTGCACTTTACTGATATTTACATATTACATTTTTTTCTATGGTCACACCTGAGCACATTTGACACTTTAGAATTGCAGGGAATTGTGATGAGAATTTTAAACTTTAGGCAGAAGTAGTGCAGCTGAATGGGAGAATTATTCCAACTCTGCTACTTTGACCTTAAGTTTGAAATTCCCTTTTCAATTTCTTGTAATTCTCTCTTTATTGAGTAGACCCTATAATATGATGATAAGTAGGCAGAGATTAATTATGTGGAGTGGGTGGAGCTTCAGGGAAGTGGGTGTGGTAAGTAATTGATAGCTGTGCTGCAAATGTTGTCGTGTAAAGGCAGGCGTCCCAATACTTTTGGTAATATAGTTTATCTCTTGTTACAAAATTTCCTTTGCTCCTCAGCTCCATCCAGTGGCCATATGATGGTATTTTACCACTGCCCACAGCAAAGGAACATTCATTAAAAAGTGAATTATTTTTTTTTTTTTTTAGCAATTTGCGCGAAATGAATGTAAAAGCAGATTTGCTGGATGAATGGTGACATAAATTGTGTATAATTGAACCCCATAAACTGATATGATGGCCCATTGAAGACTTATATTAACCACTTGCCCACTGCTCACTGAGCTGCTACTGAGGCAAAGTGGCTCATTAACGTCTGGCGACGTAGACCTACGTCACCAGACTCTCCCCTCTCTCGGCGGCGTGCGCACGCCGCCGGAAGCTCATTCCCGCTGTATTCAGACACAGCGGGAGTCGGCCCATGGGAGGAGAGGCAGTGATGACCGCCGCTCTTCCCCGATCGTCGGGGATCGAGTGAGGAAATCTGCCCACTTGTGTAAATAAAGCAGGCGGATCTCCTATGTGACAGACATAGCTGAACCTGCGATCTGTGTCTGTGTCACACAATCCCCTCCCCCCACACACGTCAGTAAGCATGAGGCACACATTCAACCCCTTGATCACCAACAGTGTTAACCCCTTCCCTGCCAGTGTCATTATTACAGTAACATTGCATATTTATAGCACTGATTACTGTAGTAAGGTCACTGGTACCCCCAAAAGTGTCAAAAATGTCAGTCAAGGGTCTGATCTGTCTGCCGCAATGTCGAAATCCCGCAAAAAAAACGCAGATCGCCGCCATTACTAGTAAAAAAAAATAAACAATAAAAATTACAAATCTTTCCCGTAGTTAGCAAACGCAATAACTTTTGTGCAAACCAGTTAAAATACGCTTATTGTGATTTTTTTTACCAAAAATATGTAGCAGAAAACAAATTGGCCTAAAATGTTAAAAAATTTTAATTTATAATTTTTTGGGGGGGGGAATGTTATATATCAGAATGTAAAAAATATTGTTTTTTTTTTTTTTCAAAATTGTCGCTCTTTTTTTGTTTATAGCACAAAAAATAAAAATCGCACAGGTGGGAAAATCTTCCGGTCCAGAAATGGTGAAGGCAAAGTGTAGCTTGCAGAATTTACAAATATGCATCTAAAGCTTCACTTCCATGCGCAGGAAATAAGATGTTCAACTTTTATGTTTCCTTCGCTCAGCATGTTTTTTTTTTTATTTTTCTATTTGTGGGTAAAAAAGGACATAAATTTAATTTGGGTACAGCGTCGCACGACCGCGCAATTGTCCGTTAAAATAACGCAGTGCCGAATCGCAAAATATAGCCTGGTCATGAATGGGGTAAAATCTTCCGGTCTTAAAGCGGTTAAAAATACGCTCATTGAGAATTTTTTTGTCAAAGACATGTAGCTAAATACATTGTGGCCTAAATATATGACAAAAACTTAATATATTGGATATTTTTTAACTGTAAAAGTAGAAAATTACAATTTTTTCGCAAAATGTTTGCACTGTTTTTATTAATATTGCAAAAAATGAAAAGTGCAGAGGTGATCAAATACCACCAAAAGAAAGCTCTGTTTGTGGGGGAAAAAAAGACGTAAATTTCGTTTGGGTACAGCGTTGCATAACCGCGCAATTGTCAGTTAAATTTGCGCAGTGCCAAGTTGCAAAAAGGTGGCCTGGACATTAAGCAGGAAAATCCTCCGGTGGTAAAGTGGTTAACATTCTGGTTGAGGTAGGCAGCAGACAAGGAAATGAAGCCCAAAAGACAAGCTGGAAAACCAGAAAGTTCACTCAATTGGAATATGAATTCCTGAACACCACAAAGGTAAATTTTGCACATATCCCATCCTAGCACACTAAGCAGATTCTATAAGTGGCACCTAATGGTGTCAGAAGAATGCTTGCAGTATCCCTTGGCTGCAGATTTAATGAGCGTAGACAGATGTCCCAGACATGTGCCTTGAGGAGCACACCTGGCTGGAGAAGAGGACACCTTGCTACTCCAACCATCCTGAAGGGCAGAGGACAACCAGGTTCCTGGCAGCTCCTTAAAATAAAAATAAAATGCAGAGCGAAGGAAACATAAAAGTTGAACATCTTATTTCCTGCGCATGGAAGTGAAGCTTTAGATGCATATTTGTAAAATTCTGCAAGCTACACTTTGCCGTAACCACTTCTGGACCGAAAGATTTTCCCCCTTAATGACCAGGCCATATTTTGCGATTTGGCACTGCGTTACTTTAACGGACAATTGCGTGGTCATGCGATGCTGTACCTAAATAAAATTGACCTCCTTTTTTCCCCACAAATAGAGCTTTCTTTTGGTGGTATTTGATCACCTCTGCGATTTTTATTTTTTGTGCTATAAACAAAAAAAGAGCGACAATTCTGAAAAAAAAAACAAAACAATATTTTTTACTTTCTGATATATAACATTCCCTAAATTAAAAAAAAAAAATGTAAAATCAAATTTTTTCATCCTTTTAGACCAATTTGTATATCTGCTACAATATTTTTCACTTTCTGCTATAAAACATTCTCAAAAAAAAAAAATAAATAAAAAATCTAAATTTGTTTTCTGATACATATTTTTGTTAAAAAAAATCACAATAAGCGTATTTTGATTGGTTTGTGCAAAAGTTATCATGTCTACAAACTACGGGAAAGATTTATGTCATTTTTATTGTTTTATTTTTTTTACTAGTAATGGTGGCGATCAGCGATTTTTAGCACTTTTGGGGGTACCAGTGACATTACTACAGTAATCAGTGTTAAAAATATGAACTGTTACTGTAATAATGACACTGGCAGGGAAGGGGTTAACATTGTGGGTGATCAAGGGGCTAATGTAAGCCTAGGGGAGTGATTCTAACTGTGTGTTGGGCTTGTGAAATGATCATAGAGACCTGTGATCCTATATAGAAGGATCACAGGCACTCTGTGATCATTCCAGGGAGAAGAACGGTCGGCTGTGTTTACAACACTTCACCGTTCTCTCTCAGCGGGGAGAAATCGCGGGTGTCAGGCGGCAATCGGAGCCACCTGACCCGTGCATCGGAGTCCCCGCAGCCGAGTGGGGGCGGGAGCGCGGCGGCGACATGCGCTTGCCCCCTAGCTGCCGGCGCACGACCGACATAGACCATACGTCGTTTTGTGCAGGAGAGCCGCACTGCCGCAGTAAAAAGGTGGCGGGCGGTAGGCAACCGGTTAAAGAGTAACTCCACTTTCGTGGGAAAAAAAATCAGCAAATAAAGAATAAACAATATAGCGTATACAATTGCAACACAAATCATATTGTAATTGAATGTTATTAAAAATGACCTTTCCTTTTCAATCTGCAGCTGTTGTCCTTTTCTGAAAATGCAATATGGCCGCCTGGAGCTGTTCTGTACACAGAATTTATACTGACCACACCCCCAGAAACATCATTTCCTGCTTGTGTGATTGGCTCACCAATTTTCCCAGAAGTCTGCACTAAGATACAAGTCAGATTTCTGGCATCCCCTGCAACACAAATGTCATTTTTGGTGAGATACTCCCAATAGGAACACCTGTAAAGGGATGCAGGCCCAGCAGCTTTGCTCATTAGAGCTCTGCAGCTACCACAGCTGATAGATAATTATGAAACCACTCCCATTAGACCCACTCAGCACAGAGGCACAGAGGAACATACAGGGGTTGATTTACTAAAGGGAAATAGACTGTGCACTCTGCAAGAGTAGTTGCTCCAGAGCTTAGTAAGTGGCAGTTCACACATATGTGATGACAGACATCGCATGTGATTCGGAGCGCACTGCTCTGCAAATCACATGCGATGTCTGTGCGTTGCGAATTCAGCCATACAAATTGTATGGCTGAATTCGCATTGCATTCGGACCAAAGTCGCACAGGACCCTTTTTTTGGTCCTTGATTTGCATATGGCAGTGTGAACTGTCTCCGAGTCTGGTGCAATGCTGGAACCCGCAGTGGATTCGCAGGGTTAGTGAGCAGAAACTGACTTCCTTCATCCAATCACGTGCAAGAAAAAATTGTGTTTTTTTATTTTCCCATGCATGTGATCGGGTACTCTTTGGGATGAATTAGAGTGGAGAAAGCAAGCCAGGCCTTCTCATCCAACATCAGTGCCTGACCTCACAAATGCACTTCTGGAAGAATGGTGAAACATTCCCATAGACACACTCCTAAACCTTGTGGACGGCCTTCCCAGAAGAGTTGAAGCTGTTATAGCTGCAAAGGGTGGGCCAACTCAATATTGAACCCTACAGAAGACTGGGATACCATTAAAGATCATGTGTGTGTAAAGGCAGGCGTCCCAATACTTTTGGTAATATAGAGTATTTAAAGTTTTCAATCATGTCTTCCCTTTTCCTTCTTTCCTCCAGATGTACAAATAAATAGTATTTTCAATGTGTGGCGCTCAGATGCAATTTAGTTCTGCTTTAAATTTTCAAGAAAATTGGAAAGTTTATTCTTTTCTTTTTTACCTTCCATAGCTCCTAGCCTTGACCCTAAAGTGCCCCGAATTCTTGGTTCCCATTAGCCTTGCTGGGTCGTTGAAGGCCCATGCCATTGAAGTTTACAATCACTTATTTAGACGGGTAAAAAGCAGAGCAGGGAACGGCACGGAGATCCTCTTCTCTGGATGCGCGGCCGTTCTCTGCCTCTGAATGAAAGATGACAGGCGGCGTTTATATATTAATCTTAGTACTTCCAGACTCCTGTATGTCAAGCGCTGGGAGGAAGGAGACAGCGCCAGGAGCTGTTGAAAGTAACAAGTTCATATTTGTGTGTTAGGAATTCAGAGGCTTGTAATGCTCTTCTCGATGAAACATCTTTCACGGTAGATAAGCATCACTTGCCCCCTCCCATCCCCCCCCCCTCGCATCCCCGAACAGCCGAGCTCCATCTCCCGTTATTTGCTCATTTCTCTTCTTCAGTGTACAAAACAGTCATGTGCCGACTCTCATCCTTTCTTTACATGCCGGGTAAGCCCGTGGCTAATCCATGGATGTACCAGCCAAAAACTGACGTGATGGATCCCTGCTATACTCACTATGATTCCAGATACATTATAACGATATTGAAACTCTTCAACAAAAGTTTTCTAGTCTTTAACCACTTTGCTACCAGAACTGTTTCTTCAGTGTTTTGCATACATGTTAAAAATGTACATTTTGGGTTGCCATCTTTTCTTTAAGCCAAACCCGAAACCCAACCCTAGGGTTGCTACCTTTTCTTCAAGCCAAACCCAAAAGCCAACCCTACCGTTGCCACCTTATCTTCAAGCCAAACCCGAAACCCAACCCTAGGGCTGCCACCTTTTCCTCAAGCCAAACTCAAAACCCAACTCTACGGTTGCCACCTTTTCTTCAAGCAAAACCAGAAACTCAACCCTATGGTTGCCCCCTTTTCTTCAAGCCAAACCCGAAACCCAACCCTAGGGTTCCCAGCTTTTCTTCAAGCCAAACCCGAAACCCAACCCTATGGTTGCTACCTTTTCTTCAAGCTAAACCCAAAAGCCAACCCTATGGTTGCCACCTATTCTTCAAGCCAAACCTGAAACCCAACCCTATAGTTGCCACCTTTTTTTCAAGCCAAACCTGAAACCCAACCCTAGGGTTGCCACCTTTTCTTCAAACCAAACCCAAAACCCAACCCTAGGGCTGCCACATTTTCTTGCTATACTTACTATGATTCCAGATACATTATAACGATATTGAAACTCTTCAACAAAAGTTTTCTAGTCTTTAACCACTTTGCTACCAGAACTGTTTCTTCAGTTTTTTGCATACATGTTAAAATGTACATTTTGGGTTGCCATCTTTTCTTTAAGCCAAACCCGAAACCCAACCCTAGAGTTGCTACCTTGTCTTCAAGCCAAACCCAAAAAGCCAACCCTACCGTTGCCACCTTATCTTCAAGTCAAACCCGAAACCCAACCCTAGGGTTGCCACCTTTTCCTCAAGCCAAACCCAAAACCCAACTCTATGGTTGCCACCTTTTCTTCAAGCAAAACCAGAAACTCAACCCTACGGTTGCCACCTTTTCTTCAAGCCAAACCCGAAACCCAACCCTAGGGTTCCCAGCTTTTCTTCAAGCCAAACCCGAAACCCAACCCTAGGGTTCCCAGGTTTTCTTCAAGCTAAACCCGAGACCCAACCCTAGGGTTGCTACCTTTTCTTCAAGCTAAACCCAAAAGCCAACCCTATGGTTGCCACCTTTTCTTCAAGCCATACCTGAAACCCAACCCTAGGGTTGCCACCGTTTCTTTAAACCAAATCTGAAACAAAAACCTAGGGCTGCCACCTTTTCTTCAAGCCAAACCTGAAAACCCAACACTACGGTTGCCACTTTTTCTTCAAACCAAACCTGAAACCCAATCCTAGGGTTGCCACCTTTTCTTTAAGCCAAACCCGAAACTCAACCCTAGGGTTGCCACCTTTTCTTCAAGCCAAACCTGAAAACCCAACACTACGGTTGCCACCTTTTCTCCAAGCCAAACCCGAAAACCCAACCCTAAGGTTGCCACCTTTTCTTCAAGCCAAACCCAAAACCCAACCCTAAGGTTGCCACCTATTCTTCAAGCCAAACCCAAAATCCCAACCCTATGCCACCTTTTCTTCAAACCAAATCCGAAACCCAACTCTATGGTTGCCACCTTTTCTTCAAGCCAAACCCAAAACCCAATCCTAGGGCTGCCACCTTTTCTTCAAGCCAAATCTAGCTAGCTACCATAACACTGGTACTTTTTTGGCCAAGACACCCCCCCCCCCCAACGTGTTTCGCTTTGCAAACCCTCCTGGAGCTTAATGTCTAAATAGCAGCTAGCTGGATTTCAATAACAGTGTATTGAAGATCACATTTGTGGTGCTGCACCACATTTCAAATGAAACAATTATAACCGTCCCAAAAAAAAATAAAAGACGAAGTAACTGCCAAAGGGCATTTCCTCCAACATGTACACAAAAAATGGACACTTGAATAATTTGAGTAGGTGTGGCAAAGGGACACAAAGACCTACTGCAACAATAGATTACTACTGGTACTGAAAAACCTTTTAAAATGGAACTAAACCCTCCTACCCTTTTCAGCCATGGAAGCCGCCATCTTGGCCTCTGTTTAATCTGCAAATACCATGGTGCTGCAGATGTGATCAGTTAGATCAGTCTTTAGATAAAACAGATTGTTTGAAAGTTTGGTTGAGTGCACACGCAAATGTGACAGTTAGCATTCCTGGCATGCCATGAAAGTGACTGTTTTTTTAAACTAGCAAATCAATGGGTTTAGTTCTCCTTTACCTGCTTGCCGACTGACCACCCGCTGCAGATTTACTGCGGCAGGCTGGCTCGCATGCGCGAACCAACGTAGGGGTGCGTCGGGTTGCGGGAGCGGTCCTGGGGGCAAGCACGCACCCCCAGGGATGCCGATGCATGGGACCGGTGTCACTGATTGCTGCTTGGCATCTGTGATCGATCCCAGCTGAGAGAGAAGGACGGTCAGCTGTTGTAAACACAGCAGACCGTTCTTCTCTGTGAAATGATCACAGAGTGCCTGTATACAGGATCACAGGTCTCTGTGGCCTATTCACAAGTCCCTCCCCCCCACAGTTAGAAAACACTCCGCTAGGATCCAACTTAATCCTTTGATCACCCCTAGGTTAACCCATTCCCTGCCAGTGTCATTATTACAGTAACAGTGCATATTTTTAGGATGGATTTTATTTGGGAATGTTCTATAGCAGAGTGTGAAAAAATATTGTTTTTGTTTTTTTCAGACTTGTCGCTCTTTTTTGTTAATAGCATAAAACAATAAAAATCACACAGAAAGCTCTATTTGTGGGAAAAAAGGAACATCGATTATATTTGGGTACAGCGCCCCACGACCGCGCAATTGTCCGTTAAAGTAACGCAGTGCCGAATCGCAAAAAAATGGCCTGGTCATTAAGGGGGAAAATCTTTCGGTTCAGAACTGGTTAACCCCTTCACGCCGACTGTACACAAATATGCGGCCTCTTGGCAAGTGGGCCTTGGCGCTGAGCAGCCACATATTTGCGTACCACACCCCAGACACAGCTGTGCCGAGAGCGCGCACCCTGTACGCTCCTGGTGGCTAACGGAAAGCAAGGAGTGATTGGGAGCTTTCCGATCATGTGACCTCCGTGACAGCCAATAACAATGGTCACATGACCATAAACCCCAGCATCAGAAACCCCTTAAAGGGGGCGCTGGATCAAAGCGGTTAACTTAGAGGCACAAGGTTTCCCCTGCTATGAGCAGTAGTGTCAGTCTCATCTAAACTGACACCTTCAAGACAGCAAAGACAAATCTAGACTGCCTTTGGGCCACACAATGGTGTCATCATGGCCGGCGCTACCTGTAAGGTGACCTAGGCAGCCTAGGGCACAACTTAGCAGGGGGCACCGGCATCCTGCTGCATCTGGAATCAGTATGGACCGCCGGCCGGTGCAGCGCCACACAGGCACTCCACATGCTGTGCCGCCTGAGCGCTACACAGCAAGCCACGTTATGTGAGGGCTGAGGGCTTGAATAATGCTTTCCTATGGGGAGGTCTAATGCGCATGCGCGGCCATTGGCAAGCATGTGCTTTAGGTCTCCTCCGCCGACGCCAGCCGGTGGGGTGAACCTAATGCGCATGCGCGACAAATGAGAGTAGGAGAGCCTGACCCAGCGCCGAGGTAACCCCTTCAGCAACTTGGGATGGGGGGTGGGAGGGAGAGAGGGGCTCTTAAAGCGATGTTCCAGCCTCCCCTCTCCCCCTCCAAAAATTAAAAGTCAGCAGCTACACATACTGTACACACACACTGTAGCTGCTGACTTTTAATATTAGGACACTTACCTGTCCTGGAGTCCAGCGATGTCGGCACCGCAGCTGATATTTCTATCGGCTGTCGGGTGCTGCAGCCGGCATTGCCAGTGAGAGAACCCAGCAGTGAAGCCTTGTGGCTTCACGGATGGGTCCCTACTGCGCATGTGTGAAGCTCGCTGCATATTCGGATTGCCTCGGCAGCGGGGGGGTAGGAGGAGTGGGCGAAACTTTGCCGCGGCGCCATTTCCCGGAAGTGGGGAAGGGTACCTGTCAAAAACAGGTGCCCATTCCCCCCTTCCCTCTTGAAAGGTGCCAAATGTGGCACCGGAGGTGGGGGGGGGGAGGAAGCAAATGAGCAGAAGTTATACTTTTGGGAGGAACTCCGCTTTAAGTCTTAATGAAACGTACAATTGTTTTATCAGGTTCAACACAGACACGTTACTCCAAATACCTTCTTCTCTTTTAAGAAATTGAAGGTATATGGGGGGGGGGCAATTTTTATTTTGCCTTGGGGGGCAAAAATCCTTGCACCAGCCCTGGGTGTCCTTGATGTAAGAGTGAGGTACGGACTCTACTCCTGGTAGTGGGTAATGACATAGAGATAATGCTGTCTTACTACGATCATGGGCCTGAGGTTATGGGGGCTGGATAATCAATCTGTACTCTCAAGATTTCTCTTTGGCAAATACAAAAGTTGTAGGAGGATTAAAAAAAAGTAGCAAACCCAAAATTCATCCTTCTCCCGATGGTCCAGGTGATTATTGTCTCTGGTACAGAAATTAATGGCAAAGGCAAACTGTTTGAGTTGGCGCAGGAACAGGAGGTGAAGAAAATTCTTCCAATAGGCTTGTTATGGTGACAACTGTCCTTTGGAAATAAATCCCCTTACTTCTTGCTGTGTCTCTAGGACAGGAAGTCACATATCCCAGGAAGTATCGGCTTCCATTCATGGAAAGAGAAGGGGGACGGGTTTGGCGGGACATCCTCAGGAGGCAGCTTTATCTTCCATGTTCAGGCAGCCGCCTCCTGAGGATGTACCGCCAAGCCTGTCCCCCTTCTCTTTCCATGAATGGAAGCCAGTACTTCCTGGGATATGTGACTTCCTGAATAAATCAATGCAGCGCTGATAAAACAATATAAAGTGCGAATCAATGCTTACATAAAAGCAAACCTAGTAAATTGTGCAAACAAAAATCAAACCAATATACACTTTGCAATGCTAAGCAAGTGTATATGCAAAACTATGTAAATAAAGCGCATCATGTGCATACTGTATATATAAAATCATATACAAAGATTTTTTTTGCGCTTTGTCCTTGTCTCCAACCCGCACTCAGTAGGTCAGCAGTGGGGACTTTTTACTTCTCTTCACCAGGATTCCTTTAGGTATGTCTGTGGCAGAAGCAGTGCAACCTTTTTACAGGGCATCAGAGCGGCCTAGGGGGCAATTGCCCCCCTGCACCCTGGCCCAGTCCTCCCCTGGCTCCAAATCACATGTGATGTCTGTCATCACACTGATGTGAACCGGGGCTAAAGATCCTTTTGAAGAAAAGCTACATACACATGATGATCTATGTTTCTTGATCTGAATGTTATTAAAGTTTGAGTAATGATGTGAAGAATGTCAAAGATGTCTGTGTTATTTGCCAAAAAAAATAAAACCTTTTGTTCATATATTATATGTTGAAGTAAGCCTTAATTATTATGTTTAGTCATGTATACAATGTTATGTATACCAAAATTATTTTATTTTTATATTTTTAAATATTTATTTATTTGTATTTTTGTAAAAAAAAAATTAAAAACAATTAAAAAAAGAGTTGAGATTGAGTGAGATTGTCTTGTTTGCAAGATTAAAAAAAAAAAAAATTGCCAACTCGATATTGAACCCTATGGACTAAGACTGGGATGCCCTTAAATTTTATGTTCATATATTATATGTTGAAGTAGCCTTAATTATTATGCTTAGTCATGTATACAATGTTATGTATACCAAAAGTATTTTATTTTTTTAAATATTTATTTTTTGTAAAAAAATAAAAAATAATAAAAAAAAGAGTTGAGATTAAGTGAGATTGTCTTGTTTGCAAGATTTAAAAAAAATAAATAAAAAATTGCCAACTCAATATTGAACCCTATGGACTAAGACTGGGATGCCATTAAATTTTATGTGCGTGTAAAGGCAGGCGTCCCAATACTTTTGACAATATAGTGTATGTGTGAAAACTTCGTTCTATTCGCTAGAACGTTCATTTATTCACTAGAACTTCATACACCTTAATGGGTTTGTGAGTATAAATTATGGCAGTAAGTGCCTCTCCCCACGCAGGTTTGGGGCTTTTTCTTTTTTTTTTTAATATCTGCAAACACTGCTCCAAAATAAAAATCTAATCCTTATGCATGAACACATTGGATAAAATAGAGCTGCGTTCATAAATAAAAAATTAAAAATTGCCCCCTAAAAGCGTCATTTCTTTATTTTCGTCCCGTGTGCATGAGGCCCTCTCCTCAGCAGATGAATGTGAAGACCGGCTGCTATCAATACACTGCAGCACAATTGATGGTAAAAAGGCTAATTATTTAGCCCCAGATTCCCCGGTGCAGACAGATTACTTAATACATAGACTCCGACATCTGGACTCTTGCCGCCCCCCGAGCGCGCATCCCCATCCATTGTGCAGGATGACCGGTGATGGGTCTCGTCGCCGTCTCTCGGACAAAGTCCTTGGCTGGGTTGTGAAGCCGTTCTTCGTTTTGGAACAGAACCCATTATTACCAATTAACCTCCCGTGAACCACACGTCACCAGCTGAATCGAGAAAATAATTATTCATTCCCGCTAATGGGGAGGGTAAATTCAGCTCGCTGTGTGAAGAACTGACAAGACGGGGAGGGGAGGGGAGAGTTCGCCTTTTCAAAGGTGACCTCTTCTTAAAGTTAAAGCTTCGCGCCGGTTAAGAGAGACACAATCCAAAAAAAGACATAATTACTTGTTATTTCTCGGGGCGGCGGGTCCCAGGCGCTCTCTCTGTTCAGTAAACTGAGACGATTACAAGAGACAGGTTCCCCGTCTGCTACGCCGCGGAGGGAGCGATAGACAGACACAAAAGGCAAGACTGGAGCGCTTCCATTATTGAACGGAACTTTCCTCCCGAAAACACACAAGTCTTCATTTTTTGGAAACCTATTTCCAACCGCTTTGCATTTTTGGGGTCACCACATCAGTGATGCTTTCCTTGGGGTCCACATGGCCTCTGCCTTTTGCTGCTCAAACACAACCTGGCAAGTAATTCCAGGAAAATGGGTAATTGCACCATTAACCATTTTGGTATGGCCGACATATGCATGTAACTCTGTCTGTCGGCTTTCAGATGGAAGCAATCCAGTGATGGTAAAGCCACCGAATCGCTTCTACAGACCACCATGAACAGGCGCCTCCACTCGCATGACATCCGCTTTTCCCCCGCCATATATCCCAGACTCCACTATCCCACCTGCAGGCCCAGGACCGGCATGGCGAGTACCACCCGGTAGATGGAAGGGAGATCGATGAATATATGATCACTGATCTCCTCCAGCTATTTCTGGGCACTTCCCGCACCTATGTAACTTCACAATGCCATGTTTCTCGGACTCCACTATCCTGCCTGAAGGTCTAGGATCGGCATAGTCGTCTAGAACAGCCTTTTTCAACCAGGGTGCCCAAGCACCCTTGGGTGCCTTGAGGTTTCTTCAGGGGTGTCTTGGCAAAATGACTAAAAACTGATCAAAAATGGTATACAAGCCAGCAGGTGGCTAAAGCCTGCCTTGTTATTTCTCGGGGCGGCGGGTCCCAGGCGCTCTCTCTGTTCAGTAAACTGAAACGATTACAAGAGACAGGTTCCCCGTCTGCTACGCCGCGGTGGGAGCGATAGGCAGACACAAAAGGCAAGACTGGAGTGCTTCCATTATTGAACGGAAATTTTCCTCTCCGAAAACACACAAGTCTACATTTTCTGGAAACCTATTTCCAACCTCTTTGCATTTTTGGGGTTACCACATCAGTGATGCTTTCCTTGGGGTTCACATGGCCTCTGCATTTTTCTGCTCAAACACAACCTGGCAAGTCATTCCAGGAAAATGGGTAATTGCACCTTTAACCATTTTGCTGCGGCCGACATACGCATGTAACTCTGACTGTCGACTTTCAGATGGAAGCAATCCAGTGACGGTAAAGCCACTGGATCACTTCTACAGACCACCATGAACAGGCGCCTTCACTCGCATGACATCTTCTTTTCCACCGCCATATATCCCTGACTCCACTATCACACCTGCAGGCCCAGCACCGGCATGGTGAGTGCCAGCCGGTAGATGGAAGGGAGATCAATGAATATATGATCACTGATCTCCTCCAGCTAGCAAAAACACATGTAGTGCGCCATTTCTGGGCACTTCCCGCACCTATGTAACTTCACATTGCCATGTTTCTCGGACTCCACTATCCCACCTGAAGGTCTAGGATCGGCATAGTCGTCTAGGGCAGCCTTTTTCAACCAAGGTGCCCAGGCACCCTGGGGAGCCTTGAGGTTTCTTCAGGGGGGCCTTGGCAAAATTACAAAAAAGTGATCAAAAATGGTATACAAGCCAGCAGGTGGATAAAGCCTGCCTTTTAGTTCCACAAAGCCACAGGTTTTCACTTTGCACCATTACAACTTTCTAGACACCAATGACACCATCAGGTAATAAATAGGATTTCTGTTGCCTCCACAACATCCTTGTTTGACCCTCCTGTCCCCCTCTCTCTCAGCACTGGGGTCACATTAGTTGACTGGTGGAGAGAAATTGAGGGAGAAGAGAAACATTGGCATACTAGTCAGTACCAGTGTGCAAAAATGTATTTGGTTTGGGAAAAAAAAATCACCGCTAACATTGGGTGTCCTACGTGTAGATGTTGCTGCATTGTGTAAAGCTATTAGAATAGTTTCTTACATTTTAGAATGGGGTGCCTCAAGACTGTCCACAGTTTTAAAGGGTGCCTTGAGATTGTCTATAATTTTAAAGGGTGCCTTGACTGAAAAAAAGGTTCAGAAACACTGGTCTAGAGGGGAAGGAGACCAGTGAACATTTATTCGCTGATCTCCCCTAACTAGCAAGAACCTAGAATTGACATGTATTGCGTCATTTCTGGTTTCTGGTCTCCCTTCCACCACCCGTGTAATATTCCCCTACCATGTTTCCTGGGCTTCACTATCCTGCCTGAAGGCCCAGGGGCTGGCATGGAAAGGGAAGAGTTTCCAGGTGGGGGGGGCAATTGGCTGGTCTCCCTAGCTAGTGAGAACCTGTAAGCGACATGCATTGCATCAATTGTGGTTTCTGCTGTCAATTCCCCCCCACCCATGCAGCCCTCCCCACCATGTTTCACAAGCTCCACTATCCCACCTGCAAGCCAGGGCAGGTATGGCAAGTGTCACTAGGTAGACAGGAAGAAATCCAGTTTCGCTTTAGTTTATTGATGGGCACAACTTCTGATCTTCTTAACCATTGGGTTATACTGCCCCCTACAGGAGTAGGACACTAGGCTAAAAAAAAAGTCTGGCTACGCCTATGGGCGGTCCCAGGGGGTATACTCTCTACTATAGGTACCCAGTTTTTTTCTGCCTAGTCAGGAGTAAGGACCTTGTTCCTTGCTGGGGTCATGGCAAATTTTTAGATTTTTTCAATTTTTTTTTTTTCTGTGAGATCTACAGTCAACTGCCGGACTGGCAGACTATGAAGGTGGAGAGATCATTATGGCCATTATCATTATGGCCACTAGATGGGGCTGAGTATTTATTCCCTCTAATCATCTGCTCCATCTAGTGGCATAATGGGGTATTTTCCTGATTCAAACTATTTTATATGAATTAAAAACAATTGACCAACAGAGAAAATAGCTTAACCACTTGCCGACCGCTCACATTGAGCCTACTGCAGCAAAGTGGTTCGTTATCGTCCAGCGACGTAGACCTATGTCGCTGGACTCCTCCCCTTGTGGGCTCCTGCTGTATTCAGACACAGCGGGAGTCGGGCCAGGGGAGGAGCGGCGGTGATCACCGTCGCTCTTCCCCGATCGCCGGCGATCGAGTGTGGAGATCCGCCCGCTTGTGTAAACAAAGCAGGCGGATCTCCTAAGTAACAGGCAGAGACAGATTACAGGATTCAGCATAGCTGAACCTGCGATCTGTCCCTGTGTCACATAGTCCCCTCCCCCCCCCCCGACACGTCAGTAAGCACCAGGCATACAATAAAAGTTAACCCCTTCCCTACCAGTGTAATTTTTACAGTAACAGTGCATATTTATAGCACTGATTACTGTAGTAACGTCACTGGTCCCCCCAAAAGTGTCAAAAATGTCAGTTAGGGGTCCGATCTGCCAGCCAAAATGTCGCAGTCCCACAACAAAAAAATCGCAGATCGCCACCAGATCGCCGCCATTACTAGTTAAAAAAAAAAAAACAATAAAAATGACATAAATTTCCCGTAGTTAGTAGCTGCGATAACGTTTGCGCAAACCAATCAAAATACGCTTATTGCGATTATTTTTTACCAAAAATATGTAGCAGAAAACAAATTGGCCTAAAATGTTAAAAATTTTTGATTTTTACATTTTTTTGGGGGGAATTTCATATAAAAAATGTGAAAAATATTGTTATTTTTTCAAAATTGTAGCTCTTTTTTTGTTTATAGCGCAAAAAGTAATAAATCGCACAGGTGATCAAATACCACCAAAAGAAAGCTCTATTTGTGGGGAAAAAGACATCAATTTAATTTGGGTACAGCATTGCACGACTGCGCAATTGTCCGTTAAAATAACGCAGTGCCGAATCGCAAAATATGGCCTGGTCAGGAATGGGGTTAAATCTTCCGGTCCTAAAGCGGTTAAAAATACGCTCATTGAAAATTTTTTTGTCAAAGACATGTAGCTAAATACATTTTGGCCTAAATATATGACAAAAATTGAATATATTGGATATTTTTTAACTGTCAAAGTAGAAAAATATTGTTATTTTTTCAAAATTGTCGCTTTTTTTTATTAATATCGCAAAAAATGAAAAGCGCAGAGGTGATCAAATACCGCCAAAAGAAAACTATGTTTGTGGGGAAAAAAGGACGTTAATTTCATTTGGGTAAGGTGTTGCATGACCGCGCAATTGTCAGTTAAAGTTGCACAGTGCCGAATCGCAAAAAAGTGGCCTGGACGTAAAGCAGGAATATCCTCCGGTGGTAAAGTGGTTAATAATATTTGATTTAGCTCCCATTTGCATAGAACTGATATACATGCAGTTTCACAGGATAAATAGCTCTGCTAAATTATTTTATAGCTGGTTTTAGGCAAAGAAGGGCTCTAGCTACAGAAGGTCAGACAAAATTTGTGATTCGTTCTTTCCCATACGCCTTGGATCACCATCAGTATAGATGAGAGACTAAAGTCTTGAGCCGCTAGACCATGGCGATCAGGATTATCCCTACTAGCTGTGCAGTAAGTGTATTGTGATGGGCATCAGTGGAACAAGCTTTGCATAATACCCTTCCGTATTGAAGATAATTCCAGCCGACCAACTATGCTAATAAAACATAAATGCCACCGCGATTACGGAGACGACAAACAAAAAATCTTCTGTTTCCGCAGTTAAGCGTACAGAAGGGTCTAATTTGCTAATGTGCCCATAATATTATATTTAAGCAGTTGCTATATACACTCCCTGGGGGGGTACAAAGGCCACGGCTATCCTGTAATTTTACCACCTTTATTGGATAGGAAATAAAATTCACTTGCTATCGCCAGAACACCTTTACATTCCAATGGAGGGGCTCAAGCTTCTATTTTTGTAGTCAGTTTACAGAAAATAAAAAAGAGAGAGAGAGAGATAAGGTAAGCAAATACATTCCACCAAAGCTTAGGACCAGGAAGGAGATTTCTATCTCTAAATTGGATCATTTTTGTCCCTTTAACCCCTAAAACAGAATATACTGTAAATGGGCAGCCTATAGCAGTAACCTGGAAATGCTGTTGCGCAGCAGGGGGCAGTAATCGTACATTTAAAGGGCAATCACTTAAAGCGGTAGTAAACTCCACTTGGTCACTTGTATCTACAGGCATAAGCGTGCGCAAAGGGTGTGTCAGGTGTGCCTGGGTACGCCCTGTATCAGCCCGTGTGGCGCAGATATCCCTGATATTTCACCGAAGCCACTTAACGAAGCTCGTAAAAAAAGAAAAAAAAAATTGTAAAAAAATAATAAAAAATACTGACACCGTCCACTGCCTTACTGACACCAATCTCTGCCCTACTGACACCATCCACTGCCCTACTGACACCGTCCACTGCCCGACTGACACCAATCTCTGCCCTACTATAACCAATCTCTGTCCCACTGACACCATCAACTGCCCTACTGCCACCGTCCACTGCCCTATTAACACCAATCTCTGCCCTACTGACACCGTCCACTGCCCTGCTGACACCAATCTCTACCCTACTGACACCATCCACTGCCCTTCTGACACTGTCCACTGCCCTACTGACACCAATCTCTGCCCTTCTGACACTGTCCACTGCCCTACTGACACCAATCTCTGCCCTACTGACACCGTCCACTGCCCTACTGACACCATCCACTGCCCTACTACCACAGTCCACTGCCCTACTGACACCAATCTCTGCCCTACTGACAATGTTCACTGCCCTACTGACACCAATCTCTGCCCTACTGACACCGTCCACTGCTCTACTGACACCAATCTCTGCCCTACTGACACCAATCTCTGCCCTACTGACACCGTCCACTGCCCTACTGACACCAATCTCTGCCCTACTGACACCAATCTCTGCCCTACTGACACCATCCACTGCCCTGCTGACACCGATCTCTACCCTACTGACACCATCAACTGCCCTACTGCCACTGTCCACTGCCCTATTAACACCAATCTCTGCCCTACTGACACCGTCCACTGCCCTACTGACACCAATCTCTGCCCTACTGACACTGTCCACTGCCCTATTAACACCAATCTCTGACCTACTGACACCGTCCACTGCCCTACTGACACCAATTTCTGCCATACTGACACCAATCTCTGCCCTTCTGACACTGTCCACTGCTCTACTGACACCAATCTCTGCCCTACTGACAATGTTCACTGCCCTACTGACACCAATCTCTGCCCTACTAACAACGTCCACTGCTCTACTGACACCAATCTCTGCCCTACTGACACCAATCTCTGCCCTACTGACAATGTTCACTGCCCTACTGACACCAATCTCTGCCATACTAACAACATCCACTGCTCTACTGACACCAATCTCTGCTCTACTGACACCAATCTCTGCCCTACTGACAATGTTCACTGCCCTACTGACACCAATCTCTGCCCTACTAACACCGTCCACTGCTCTACTGACACCAATCTCTGCCCTACTGACACCAATCTCTGCCCTACTGACACCGTCCACTGCCCTACTGACACCAATCTCTGCCCTACTGACACCAATCTCTGTCCTACTGACACCATCCACTGCCCTGCTGACACCGATATCTACCCTACTGACACCAATCTCTGCCCTACTGACACCATCCACTGCCCTACTGACACCAATCTCTACCCTACTGACACCATCCACTGCCCTACTGACTCCAATCTCTGCCCTAATGACACCATCCACTGCCCTACTGACACCAATCTCTGCTCTACTGACACCAATCTCTGCCCTACTGACACCAATCTCTGCCCTACTGACACCATCCACTGCTCTACTGACACCAATCTCTGCTCTACTGACACCAATTTCTGCCCTACTGACATCAATCTCTGCCCTACTGACACCATCCACTGCTCTGCTGACACCAATATCTGCTCTACTGACACCAATCTCTGCCCTACTGACACCAATCTCTTCCCTACTGACACCGTCGACTGCCCTACTGACACCGTCGACTGCTCTACTGACACCGTCCACTGCTCTACTGACACTGTCCACTGCCCTACTGCCACCAATCTCTGCTCTAATGACACCATCCACTGCTCCACTGACACCAATCTCTGCCCTACTGACACCATCCACTGCCCTAATGACACCGTCGACTGCCCTACTGACACCGTCCACTGTCCTACT
Source organism: Pelophylax lessonae (assembly GCF_965119305.1). Lineage (NCBI taxonomy): Eukaryota > Metazoa > Chordata > Amphibia > Anura > Ranidae > Pelophylax > Pelophylax lessonae. The sequence continues at coordinate 18,615,470 of NC_138771.1, read as the reverse complement.
GACACCATCCACTGTCCTACTGACACTGTCAGTATATATGCACATACACGCATGTGTTTGAGCTTTGGGGTGCACACTCTAATACAATAGCCTGAGCACGTCTCTGCCTACAGATGGAATGATAAGAAAGCTAACCTGTAAGTACAATGACTATCTCCTAAACATGCACTGATAAGGAGATAATCACAAGTTCTGCAGCCTGTGACATCACCAGCGCATGTGCATTGTACTTTGGATTGAGGGCACACAAAGGGCCTGGTATGGATTGGGGGAGGGGGACCCCCCACACTGTTTTTTTTTTTTTTAGCATTTTGGTATATCTGGCAATTTGAATGTCATTTTTATTTGTTTAAATATGTCATTATTGCTACAGCAGGTTCTATACACAGTAGAGGCTCCACTTTACAGGGCACTACATTAATTCTTTGGTTGAGCCGGTGTTTTCCGATGAACAGGAAGCCAAAATGTAGCAAAAAAATCTGAAATCTTGCCGGCTGCTTATGTTTTCTTTCACAATAGGGAGAATCGAATAAGTTGTCAGGAAAACACCGCTGTGTGCGCACGTTGATTTGAGGCACGAGAAGCCATTTAGAGAAGCGACGGTGCTGGAATAAGTGCCAACAGCAGAAACAATATGCGAGGTGTGTGGCTTTCTCCCAGCAAACCACTAAATATACGGCTTAAAGCAGGATTAAACCCAAAAGCTAACATTTATTATATTGCAGCTTTCCAATTCACAAATGTGACGGCTGCATTCGTTTTCTTTTTTAGGCTTTCTTTCTTCTATTTTCATCAGGTGATCCAGCCAGCAAAAGAACAAACTCCCCAATGGAATGTATCAGTTTACAAGGATGAGACAAACCATTTACCACTGGCATTTACACTGTAAAACAAGAACAATATCTGCGCTTAGTATCTGGAAAAAAAATAAATAAATAAAATGAAGTACAATGAATTGAAGGCTGCTAGCACCAATAGGTATGATTGTAACCCACAGAAAAAAATATAAAACAAAGGGGTGCAGCGCCAAATTAGTAGATATAAAAAACTCAGTCCAATAAAGGAATGTTCATGAAGGAAACAGAAATGATCTCCCCACCAGATGTCGTGACTCCTGAAAGCACACTTCACCACTGTGTCTGGAGGAAAGACCTGCTTACCAGAGGAAACCCACAAATTATAGAGTGGGCAAATAGAAATGTGGAAGCCTCATGGGTTCTTAATCGCATCAAGACCAAATGATAAGGCTAGCAAACATTACACTCTTCTCCAGTATTAGGCAGGTGAACCCCAACAGATGAACAGGCCAACCTCAGGTGTAAAGGAACTCAGATAGTGTAGTAGTTCTAAACCAGTTTATTAAATAAAAAATCTGGATACACTCACATGTAAACAGATGAGATCAAGCATGTAGATAGGTGTACAAAAATGGCCGCGGCGTGGCGTGCTTGCGTCGTGTCATGGCGCCTTGCGCGTTTCGTCATCAGGAGACATCATCGGAGGCATGTGGATCAACCAGCAAGCACGCGCTATATATGACACAAAAACCGGAAATGACCAACTAGCTTGCGCTCCACTTTGCGTCTCAACTACAGGAAGGAAAGCATAATAGAACCAAGAATCGCCATCCATGTCCCGAGCGGAAAAAAAACCCTTCAGTATATGTTCAAATATAAACCGGAACATGGTAAAAAAGAAAGGGAGGCAAATTTAAAAAAACTATCAAATTATTTTATATATATTCCAAAAAAAAAAGTGGCAATAGGAAAAAAAGGAGGGAAAACCCAAAGTGGAGCACCCCCTAGTGGAGACAATATGTACGACAATCAACTAACAAATAAAAAGACATAAATATGAATGAATATACAAGGAGGGCCGATTCAAAGACCCCCCTGGTGAAAATAATAAATATGACTAAAAACCTTCAGTAACAACTACAAATATGATATATAATCACATGAATATAATATAAAAATGTACTAACAAAGGATGGAATAAGAAAATAAAAAATGAATGTATAAAATTTCCAATAGATATCTTAAGTATCAGCTACAGTGACCATAAAATTAACATCATATTTTCAGTTCATACCTAAAAAAGTGTAATTCTTAAAATCATAAATTTAAAAATTACATCAGAAATATAAGGTCAAATGAATATATAGCTTGGGAGTCAACTGTTATTGACAAAACAGTTGACATCCCATTCTATATTCAAACCATAAGAAGTATAACTCTTGAGGTCATAAATCCAACTGGTCATAAATCCAACAAGTTTGGAGATCTCACGCTGAACATGACTACGCCTCTAATGTACAGAAAAACAATCTATATCCAATATGATGGTACCCCCAGCCTTTTTACCATGACACTGAACATAGTGTTTTGACACACTATGTTTGGGAAAACCTCCTCTGATATTGCCTAAATGCTCGTTGACCCTACTTTTGCATAGTTCTTATAGTGCGCCCCACATACTGCAGGCCGCAAGGTCACTCCAGAAGATAGACTACATTTTTAGAAGAACAGGTGATAACGCTCTCGATATTATAGACCCTTGCAGTAACATTGGATCGAAAAGTACATATCCTCCTATCTTTAACAGAATTGATCCAACATACAGCACATTTTCTGCATGGGAAAAAGCCTTTAAGACTCTGAAAAAAAGTGGTTCTAACTGGGTTATCGATAATGTTCGGAGCCACCTGTAGCCTAGGGGCTGGACTCCACGATACATTACTGTGGGAATATCAATAAGTAAAGGGCCCAATAATCTGTCATTTTTAGGAAGCTTCCAATGTCTAGAGACAATTTGCTTGAGATCTCTAAACTGATTGGAATAGTAGGTGACAAAAGAGAAACCAAAAAGGTTATTAACGCCCTTATTTTTAGGTCTATCTTTTAAAAGAATGGCCCTATCCTGATTGGCTATATCTGAGATGACCAAATCTAATTCTAACCCTTATCTAAAAATCTATTTTTCAAAAGCGAGGCTTGCTAATAATAGTCATCCAAAAAAGTGTAGTTATGTCGTACCCGTAAAAATTGGCTTTTAGGGATGGATTTAAGCCATAATAGATGATGACAACTATTAGTGTTAATGTAAGCGTTGCGATCAGTTGCTTTGAAATGCGTAGTCGTTATGAGAACATCATCTATAACCTCAATGTTAATGTCTAAGAAATAAATTCTCACATCACTCACTTCATGTTGCAACTGAATACCAAACACATTATCATTTAATCATGTAGAGACTGAGTAGTCCCATCCCAAATAAGGAGAACATCATCGATATATCTCCTCCAAAGGAGGAGTCCAGATCTCTGTTCCTTAAAAACAAAATCTTTCTCCTATTTGGCCATGAAGAGGTTTGCCATACTCAGGGCAAATTTAGCACCCATGGCCACCCCCCTATTTTGCAGGTAATAAGAGCCCCTAAACCAAAAATAGTTGTGCTCCATGGCAAAAGAAAGTAAACACAAAATAAAAAGTATGTTGGGCAGGTAATAAATCAGAGTCACATTCCAAAAACATCTCAACAGCATCATGGCCATGTTTATGAGAGATAATAGTTTAAAGGGAGGATATATCTGCTGTGGCAAAGACATAGCCCCTCTTCCACCCCACCCCCTCCAGTATTTTTAAAACCTTGGGTGGAATCACGCAAAAACAATGGAGTTTGCAATACCAAATTTTTAAAATACCCATCAATGTATTTCCCTACCATAGATGTGACCGAATCGATACCACTAATGATTGAGCGGCCTGGAGGGTTAACCGGGTCCTTATAAACCTTCGGAAGGTATAACATCACCGGAACCCTCAGGGCCATGGGTACAAGGAAATTCCTCTCTTTCCTATTCAAAATATTCTCCTGATAGCCCTGATTAACAAGTACCAACCGATCCTTTTTATATTTGGATGTGGGATTGGCTGGCAGAATATCATAAGTCTCACGGTCAGACAAGATTTTATTCATCTCTAATAGGTAGGCAGATTTATCTAAAACGACAATGCTCCCTCCCTTATCTGCCGGTTGTGCTACAATGTCTCCTCTTCCTTTAAGGGATGTTAGGCTCTGTTTAAATCTCTGGTCAGTCCTAACCTTTTTCACATTGAGTGCTTCAAGGTCTTTAAGGACTAATTCCCGAAAGACTCCCAATAAGGGAGCCAAAATTGGAAGCCAGAGTGTCTAATGCCCTCAATTACAGGAATAGTTTCTGAGAAAGGGTTAGAAAGCATGTACCGTTTGATGTTTAACTTGCGGGTATACTTTTGTATATCCATAAAAACACCAAATTTGTTTAGGGGTTTAGAACGTGCGTATTTCAAACCCTGATTGAGAACAAATAGTTCATTATCAGACAAGGTAGCATTACTGGAGGGCCGTATAGTTTGAAAATCCATGATCTAGGGTGTCTGCTTTAGGAAAATAAATCATGTTTTGGGGGGGGGGTTATGTAATCCTCAGGGCTAACATGATTTTTTAACCACTTCCGGACCGCCCACTGGATATATACATTGGTACTTTGACGTTAAATACTGGGGTTATTTTTTTTTAAACAGCGGGCGGTCTGCTTTAACATAAGGGTGGTCCCAGCAGTGGACTCCCCACGGGATCACCTTCATGGGCGGCAGGAAAGGTGCCCCCCCCCCCCCCCCTGCAGCTTCGAGCTTCGTTTTTTAGTGTAGATGTGAGATGTGAAGTCTTTTTGACCCCAGATTTCACATCCTTGTAATAGGAACAAAAGTGATCAAAAACATTTTTTTTAAAGGGACAGTGTAAAAATAAAAAAATAAAAGAGAAAATAAATAGAAAAAAAAATGAAAGCACCCAGTCCCTATTAGCTTGCGAACGCAAATGCAAGTCGCGTCCGCAAATGTAAACGGTGTTCAAACCACACATGTGAGGTATCTCCGCGATTGTTAGAGCGAGAACAATAATTCTAGCACTAGGCCTCTTCTGTAACTCTAAACTTGTAACCTGTAGAAATGTTTAAAGCGTCGCCTATGGAGATTTTTAAGTATCAAAGTCTGTCGAAATTCCACGAGCGTGCACAATTTTAAAGCATGACATGTTGGGTATCTATTTACTCGGCGTAACATTATCTTTCACATTATAGAAAAAAATTGGGCTAACTCTACTGTTTTCTTCTTTTTTTAATTAAAGAAATTGTATTTTTTCCCAAAAAATTGCGTTTGTAAGACCGCTGCGCAAATACGGTGTGATAAAAAAAGAATTGTAACGATCTCCATTTTATTCTTTAGGGTCTCTGCTAAAAAAAAAATGTATATATAAATATATATATATATATATATATATATATATATATATATATAATGTTTCGGGGTTCTAAGTAATTTTCTAGCAAAAAAAAAAAAAAAAAAAAGATTTTTACTTGTTAACAACAAGTGTCAGAAATAGGCCCGGTCCTTCAGTGGTTAAGCGTGTCTGCAAAAAAAAAAAATGCGAAAACGTGGAGTTAGGCTTTCATAATCGTCCATGACGACACACACTGTGAGGCGTGGTCCAACATTGTCACTATCAGAGCAATAATGTGTACACAAAGCTGGAGTGTGTAACAGGGCCAGAAGATATCAGAAGAACTGAGATGGAAAAACAGATCAAAATGTTGTGGAAATTTTATTAATATTTTTGTGGACATTTCTTTAGGATGTATTTTTAGTTAAATTGCCATTATGTCTCTCAACGTCAGTTTACCGGTAATCGCTATGCACAGCGAATATTGCTTTAACTGGCAGTGAGGAAAGACCTGTAATTGTGGAAACCTTCCATTAAATGGAGACAGCACGCTACTTGTAGCCTGATCATCCCTATCGGCGGTGCCGGTTCGGATCTATGGCAGTGCAAGGAGAATTCCACCGCACAAATGTATATCAGCCAGCCGGGGCCCCGGTGTTCACTGACAGAGATATGTTTGTGATGTGGAATTCTTATCATTTTGATAACATCTGCCCTTTGCCAGGATTAATGACTGGCATCTTTCTGTCATGCTTGATTCGTATGATTGAAATACTGCAGCTATTGTATTTTGCAGATCCGTCTCATTCACTGGAACAATAGCATGATCACTATCAAATATGGTTTTTATGAACTATATTATATAGGATTCACTCTAACAGGTTATAAAGGGGAGTGCATGCTTGTGAATTAGCGTGGCCGATCCATGAGAATCCATGATAATGTCTAGCAGCCATGTTGCTTTCATTCGCTTTCACTTGGCAGTTGGAGTCTTGAACAGACGGCCGTGTTTCTCCGTAAACACACACTCCCCTTTCCTATTGTACTTTTGAATTTATATATGTCTGTGATTGGTTGTATTGATGCCACCTCCCCTGTAAACCCCCTTTTGTTCTCTGACTATAAAATAAACAGGAGCTCTGCTCTAAAGGCAGAGAATCTTCAGTTGGCTTCGATTTGACACAGCATGAGCCTGTTTCTTTCTTTGTCACCGAGCACTTGGATAACCTTATACATAAGAGCTGAACATTGTACTTTTCAGTAGAAGGGATTAATGGCGCTTGGCGCGTATTAATATCTACAAGTGCGCTTTTCAGCACAGCAAAGTCTTCAGCGCACCGAGCAAATTTCTATGCTCCAAAACCCATTAATTTTCTTAACAAAAAAAGAAGTGAAAACCGTATTTAACCCCTTCGAGCCGGTGCCTCACGGCCCTTTAAGGGGTTTAGGATGCCGGGAGGCAGGGTGGGGTTTATGAACATGTGACCCATGTGATTGGCTGCCATGGTGGTAGCGTGATCAGAAAGTTCCCAATCACAAGCAGTGACCGTGAGCTTTCTGTTAGCGGAAAGTGATCAGAAAGTTCCCAATCACAAGCAGTGATCGTGAGCTTTCTGTTAGCCGCTGGTTACCATGCTGGGAGCGTGCAGGGCGCACTCTCAGCACAGCTGTATACCACCAATTTACGCAAGTATGCAGCCGCTCGGTGTCTAGGCCCACCCTCCAAGAGGTGCCAATGGGTTAAAAAAAATATGACGCATAAGGCTCAATTCACACAGCTTTAACACAAGGATAAGTATCTTTATTTTTAGCCATATGACTGTCTTATTGGACTTATCTGAAAATAACTGACACTTTAAAAAAAAAAAAAATATATATATATATATATATATATATATATATATTAGTATTCTGGTGTGTTAGCTTGTGAATTGAGTCTACAGTGCTTTAGCAAACTAAATCAAGGCTCAAAACACAACGCTTTAATGGAAGGATACATTTCTTTATTTTAGCCATGTGACTATAATTTTCTGATCCCACTCCACTCAACTGAAAATAACTGGAACTTTGTTTTTAGATAAGTATCTGTCTTCTGTTGTGTTTGCTTTGTGAATTGAGTGTACCGTGCTGTAGAAAACACAATTTAAGGTTCAATTCACAAATCTTTAACACAAGAATGAGAATCTTTATTTTAGCCATGTCACTGTGAATTTCAAATCTTATTGGACTGAACTGAAAATAACTGTCACTTTTTTAACATAAGTATCCTTATTCTGGTGCGCTAGCTTTGTGAATTAGTGTTTTAGCAAACTAAATTGTAAGGCTGAATTCAAAAACTTTACCACAAATAATGGCATTTTTAATTTTAGCTATGTGACTGTCACTTTCAAATCTCAGTGGACTCGACTGAAAATAACTGTCACTTTTTATAAAATAAACATCTATATTCTGATGTGTTAGCTTTGTGAATTGAGTCTACAATGCTTTAGCACACTATATGTAAGGCTCAATTCACAAAGCTTTAACACAAGGATGCGTATCTTTATTTTAGCCATGTGACTGTCTTATTGGACTCAACTGAAAATAACTGACACTTTAAAGAAAAAAAAAAGAAAAAAAGAATATATATATATATATATATATATATATATATATATATTAGTATTCTGGTGTGTTAGGTCCCTTTCCACGGGTTTTCCGATCCGATCTGCCTGTCAGTTTTTTAGGCGGACCTGATCGGATCCTCCATGCAGCCCTATGGAGCAGCGGATGTCAGTGGAGACATGTCCGCTGACACCCCCTGCTATCCGATCCAATCCTGTCCGTGAAATCCGGATGGATGGAAACCCTATTTTCCATCCGTCTGGAGGATCGGAAAGGATGGGATGAAAATGGACAGGAGGTCCATTCTCATCCGATTTCCCCATAGAAGAGAGCGGGGATCTGACAGGTCTGTCTCTGCACACAGAGCGGAGACAGAGCTGTCAACCTCCTGCTCAGCGGGGATCGGCGGATCGATCCCCACTGAGCAAAACGAACTCCGTCAGGTGCATCACCACTGTGAAAGGAGATTTAGCGATTGAAAATAACTGTCACTTTTTATATAATAAGTTTTTGCATACTGATGTGTTAGCTTTGTGAATTGAGTCTACAATGCTGTAGCACACTATGTAAGGCTAAATTCACAAATCTTTAACACAAGAATGAGAATCTTTATTTTAGCCATGTGACTGTAAATTCCAAATACTTTTTGGGCTCAACTGAACATAACCGTCACTTTATTGAACATAATTATCCTTATTCTGGTGCGTTAGCTTTGTAAATTAGTGTTTTACCAAACTAAATATGAGGTTGAATTCAAAAGCTTTAACACAAATATTGGTATTTTTATCTAGCCATGTGACTGTCACTTTCAAATCTCATTGGACTTGATTGAAAATAACTGTCACTTCCTATAAAATAAGTATCTGTATTCTGATGTGTTAGCTTTGTGAATTGAGTCTACAGTGCTTTAGCACACTATATGTAAGGCTTAATTCACAAAGATTTAAGACAAGGATGGGTACCTTCAGGGGAGGACTGGGCCAGGGGGCAAGTGCCCCCTGGGCCACTCTGAAGCCCCGTAAAAAGGCTGCACCGCTTCTGCCACAGACATGCCTAAAATATTCCCGGTGAAAAGAAGTAAAAAGTCTCCACTGCTAACCTACTGAGTGCGGGGTGAAGACAAGGACAGAGCGCAGGCCCCCCCCCCCCCCCAGCATGGATCGTGTAAGCTGTGTCTGAGCAGAGGCCAGTTCCATGTCCCACTGGAGCCCCGACTGAGCTGTCCCAGCTCCCCCCCAACTGCCCCCTGCTGGCCAGGTCAGGAATCCGAATTCGGCCCATGAGTAGAGAGTACCTGGAGCAGAGCTTCAGCCTAGAATGGGGTCAGGAGGAGGCCAGGAAGAGGGAGACTGGGAGGGGGGCCGAGTCACTGCACCATGGGCCTCTGGTTTGTACCTTGCCCCCTGGGTCAAAGGTTGCCATTCAGCCCCTGGATATCTTTATTTAAGCCATGTGACTGTCTTATTGGACTCAACTAAAAATAACTGACAATTTTAAAAAAAAGGTATTAGTATTCCGGTATGTTAACTTTTTGAATTGAGTCCACAGTGCTTTAGCAAACACAATGAAAGTCTCAATTTACAACAGCTTTAAGAATGAGGATCCTTATTTTAGACATGTGACTGCAACTTTCAAATCTTATTGGTCCCAACTGAAAATAAGTAAAGTGCTGAAGTGTATTATTTATTTAAAGTGCTCATATTCTGAGTGATAACGGGTTGGGTATTGTAACATTTATCATAAGTGCTGGTGCCAGAACAAAACTTGAAAAAAGAAACCAAACCCGGTGCTTTTATTCAAAATATTAATGTGTATTACAGTGATAGAGCGTGGAAGTTTACATAAATGACATATACATAAACGGTGCTTATTTTGTTGGAAAAAATGACTGTAAATAATCCCTGTTATTAATACGTGCTGTGATCATAAGGTGATGTGAAACTTAATATATGCAAGAAAATGAATAAATTAGATAAATTAGTAAGTCCTCTTTAGTAGAGAAATGAAAAAACAGGTGTTGAACAAAGAAAAAGTAGAGCACGGATTGCAAACACCACTGTAGCCACTAGGTGTCGCACCCGGCCAATATACCACCTGTGTATCGATAGGGACCAATATGGAATCCTGGGGTTCCCTCACCACGGTCTCTCCTCGTCCGGAGTACCTCAGGATATAAAAAGAGAGAGAGAGGGGGACCCCTTGGTGCGATGTATAGTGCCAAACTTTTAAATGGCGAGGTAGTAACTCACGGTTAGGCTGTCCTCGATCAGTAAAGAGAAGCCGGGAAGCTTCCGCGTTCCACGGCCCAAGCTCCAAATACCGGAAGTGACGTAGTGACGTAAGACTCCACCCTACGCGTTTCGTAATGCAACGTCTACTGGAGCGGCGTCAACATATCGGGCTCCCGGTGTTAAATAGCCGCACTGTCTCCTAGGTAACCAAATGGCTTCCGCCGCCATATTGGTGCTCTCGGACCCGAAGCCGGACGGAGGACACCTTTAGCCTCACTGCAATGCCGGCGTTTTTGGGAGTGGCAGCTTTCATCATTTCGGGGACAGCCAATACCGATCAAGGTGTATATGTGAACTTGCGAATCATGCGAAAAAATAAAAATAAAAAAAATTAAATAAAAATAAAAATAGTTTTATTTCAAAAAATTCTTCTCCGCAATGAAAAAGGGAAATAAAAAGGGAAATAAAAATAAAAACTTTATTTAAAATGGCGACAATGGAACTATCTGATAGCCAGACTAATAACACCTGTTTTTTCATTTCTCTACTAAAGAGGACTTACTAATTTATCTAATTTATTCATTTTCTTGCATATATTAAGTTTCACATCACCTTATGATCACAGCACGTATTAATAACAGGGATTATTTACAGTCATTTTTTCCAACAAAATAAGCACCGTTTATGTATATGTCATTTATGTAAACTTCCACGCTCTATCACTGTAATACACATTAATATTTTGAATAAAAGCACCGGGTTTGGTTTCTTTTTTCAAGTTTTGTTCTGGCACTAGCACTTATGATGAATGTTACAATACCCAACCCGTTATCACTCAGAATATGAGCACTTTAAATAAATAATACACTTCAGCACTTTACTTATATACTATTTATTTATTTATTTGGCACATTAGCACTTTAAAGGTAGCGCCGGTCTCAACCTTCTTTATAATTTTATCACTTTTAACCCTTTCAGGGTTGGTTGTTGGCAGCTTACACCTTAGGTCCCTTTTTTTGTATTTATTATAAACTCCATAGCGCTGGTCACCTCCTGTATATAACATCTCTTGCGAAGACACCTTGGTGACTTCATCAAGACCTAGCAGCAGAATGGAGATTTTTAAATACATGACCTCTAGAGCAGTGAATGTGGAAGAAATTTTTGATCAGGATACCATTATACAGAGACAGGACATGGAGGGTTCTTTTAAGCAATTAAAACACAACATGGAAAAGCAGCTACGGGTCTGGTGGGATATAGTAACCTTGGAAAAATACACAAAGGAAGAAATAACACCTAGGAGACTGAGGTGGGATATCTCCCCCAATGATCATATCACAGACCCAACCCTCCTGGACCAATGGTATGCCTTTTTTAATAAGTGCGAGAAGGAACTCCTATTGATGCTTATTAAAAGGAGACAATTCAAACTTAAAAAAATTGAAAGTACTATCATACAACTTAAAGAACAGCTAGCACCATATGCGGACACAACAGAGTACAAGAATAAAGAGAAAGCGCTTCAGGATGCCATACAAAAGTATGACAAGACAATACAAGCTAAAAAACAGAAGAAGTATAAAAGGGACATCTTGGACTACAGGAATAAAGATGTATACAAATGGCAATCAGATGAACTATATAATGGGCTAGGAGCTAGTGTGGATCCTATCCACTTGGACTCCAGGGAACCTTCTGAAATGGGAGAAGATGATGAGGATTCTTGGATGGAAGTTGGAACACCTGCAACCCCTAGAACCCCCAGAACTCCCAGAACGCCAGCAAATGGAGGAAGAACAAATGGAGAAAGATCCCTGGAACAAAGACCAATTTATACTGATCACAGAGATAATGCATATTCGGAAAACAGAACACCATATAATTCCCATAATCGCATTGACACATACAATAGGTTCTCTCCCTTAAGACACTACTCAGATGATCATTACGAAAATAGGGGACCTCCCCCAAGACAATACTCAGATGACCATTACAACAACAGAGGACCTCCTCCCAGAAGGGGTTTTTTTCCCAGGGGGAACAGGGGAAGACCACCCAGAGGAGGCCCTCAAGGACATCAAGGCCAATGGAGGAACAATGGTTGGCACCAACCCTGGAGACAGGGACAGTACCAAGGGGGCCCGAGAGGACCCCACAGACCACAAGGGAATCAACACATAAATTGGAGGGAAGACAGAGAAAGGCCCCAACGGGAAAATCATCAAGGCCCCCCAAGACAAGGAGGATACGATTCGCACAGGAGAGAGGATCCCCAGAGGTTCTACGAATATGGAGGAAACGGAGGCCAAGGGGCAAACGAGGGGGGTCTAAGAAAAAGAAGGAGAGAACAATAGGAAAAGGAATTTTTAACCTAAGCAGCATTGCCTTTGATGATGATGAATTGAGGCTTCTGGATTTAGGCCTTAAGTATGCGCCGGATAAAAATTTGGACAAATTCGAGGCCTACATAGACCTGCAAAAGTACATACGCAAGATTAATATCAAAAAATTTTTTGAAATTAAAGGTGAGAATGGAAATCCTTCAGAAAATACTGAATTTAGGCACACTGCACTCAAAAACAGGTCGACTTTCAACCCAAAAAATCCCCATAATGAAAATTTAGAAGTTTTTAAAAGGATGGTGGAAGAAGAAATTAGAGTTTTAAAGATAAAAAATAGAAAAGAAAAAGATATTTGGAATACGATCAAAAAACTTGAAAAAAAGAAAGGAATTGTTATCAGACCAGCTGACAAGGGAGGAGGTCTGGTCATCCTTAACCAAAAAGATTATGAGGACGAAATGGAGCATCTCCTCAGTGCGGAAGACACATACAAAAAACTCCCTGGAGACCCCAAAAAGAAATACGAAAAAAATCTGAAAACATATATTAAGAAAGGAAAAGACTTGGGCATTTTAAATAGTAAAGAGGCAAAATATTTACATTTGGAAGCTGCAAAAACACCAGTCATATATTATTTACCCAAAATACATAAAAATGAAGAGAAACCACCAGGGCGCCCCATAGTGAGTGGCATTAATTCTGTCCACTCTCGATTAGGAGAGTATCTGGACAAATTCTTACAACCCCTGGTACCTAAAGGTAAATCGTACCTCAGAGACAGCAAACAACTACTATCGGATATTCAGAAGTTGGAAATTAGGGAGGAAGACATCCTTGTCACCATTGACGTAAATTCGCTATATACTAATATAGTACAACAAGATGGGCTGGATAGCGTAGAGTGGGCCCTTTTTAAAAACACAGATCTAAAACATGCACAGGTGCACTTTATTTTAGAAGGTCTGAAAATGGCAATGAACTCGAATTACTTCTGGTATAAAGGAAGATACTATGGCCAAACGAAAGGAGTAGCTATGGGGGCAAAGTATGCCCCCAGTGTCGCTAATATCTTCATGCAAAAATGGGAAGAGGAGCAAGTTTTCAGTGTGGAAAGGCCAAATTTAAAGTATTACCAGAGGTATATAGATGATATCATTCTGATATGGAGAGGAGATATGGAATCATTACAAAACTTTTTTGATGAAATCAGCGCAAATGCTTATGGAATTACGTTTACAGGAAATTGGGATAACCGTAAAGTGGCTTTTTTAGATTTGGAACTTTTTAAACAGGATGGGAAGTTGGCGAGTAAGACCTTTTTTAAAAAAACAGACAAGAATGGATATATTCCAATTAGAAGCTGCCACCACCCACAGTGGTTGGGCAACATCCCGAAAGGGCAATTATTACGCATACGGAGAAACTGCAGTAATATTCAAGATTTTAATACACAAGCAGATGCCCTTATACAAAGGTTTGTGGAAAAAGGATACAAAAAGAAAAACCTGGAAATTTTAAAGAACATGATAAAGAACACTGATAGAAAGGATCTGATAAAAGAAAATGGGAGGAAAAAAGCCAAACATAACAAACATGAGTTTGCCTTTATTACTGGCTATAATAGGCAGCATAAAGATGTGGAGAAAATAATTAAGAAATATTGGCCCATTCTTACAGCGGACAGGACACTCAGGAAAATTTTGCCTAATAAACCATCCTTTGTATACAGGAGAGCACCTACACTGAGAGACAAGGTGGTACACAACGTGGTGAATCCCCCAAAAACAATAAAATTGCCTACAAACATTAATGGTTTTTTTAGGTGTCGGAACTGCCTTCCTTGTAGGAATAATAGACATCAACCAAGGAAGACTGATAGATTTAAATCTCACACCACAGGTGTAGAGTATAAAATAAGGGAAACCATCACCTGCAATAGTACACATGTAACCTATGTCATCGAATGCCCCTGTCATTTACAATATATAGGCAGAACAACTCGTCCCCTATATGTAAGAATTAGGGAACATATAAAAAATATTAAAAAGGGGTTCGACAAACATAACCTTTCAAGACATTTTAAAGAAAAACATGCAAAAAACCCATCTGGCTTAATTTTCTATGGAATTGACAAAATTAAAGGGGATTGGAGAGGAGGAAACAAGAAAAGGATGATATCAAGAAACGAAACTAAGTGGATTTTTCTGATGAGATCTCTTCGCCCTGATGGGTTGAATGTAGATATAGATCTAAACTGTTTTATAACAGACATCTAATCCACAATTTTATGTATATTTTATCCTTTACCTTGAACTTCCCCCCCCCCCTCCCACCCCCCCTCCCCCCTCCACCTTTTATCTTTCCAAAGAGTTCCTTTTTTAAAAAAATCCTTTTTAAAAAAATCCTTTTTAAAAAAATCCTTTTAAAAAAGTCCTTTTAAAAAAATCCTTCCTTTTTAGTACCCAATTTTTTAAGAAAGGGTTTGTAATAGGATTTTAAAGGATTCCCATCTTATAAAAAGTTTTTAGAGGTTTTAAGTTTTTATCCAATTTCCTATATTAATTAAATTTCATACCTCTTACATAATTTTAAAACATATTTTTATCTTTTTTCTTATGGAGAACCATAATAATCGTTTTTTGGTTTTTAATTCCTGGATATTTGTATTTTATATCTCAAAGCATATCTGCATTTTATTGTATATTTTTACATTGCCCGTAAGCAAACTCCCAGCAACATAATTTCTGCCTTAAATATTATCACCATACGGTAAATAATCGTTAAAAACAAAAAAAAAAAAAAAAAAAAAACTTTCCCCTAGTGGAATAAATTGTTCTATCTAGCAACTGCATATATATTTGGGGTCACCCGCACTACACGTGTATATATATACACACATGAAAGAAAATTGCCTCCCAAAAAAGACCACTAAAGAACAATAATCCTGAGGAGCCCTTTTGTCCAACCTCAACACATAATTTTGAATGTAAAAAATGAATTTAAAAATCATTGAACTATATTTTTTTATAATTTTTGCCTAAGCAGCATGATGCAAATGGAAAATAAATATGTGGAATTTTTGTGGAATTTTTTATTCAGCATAAAGAGGAACAGGAATAAGCGTTCTCATCCAGCATCAATATAAAATCAAACAAAAAAATAAATGCGTGAAATTTTTATTCAGCTTAATGACGAATAGGAATAAGCCTTCTCATCCAGCATCAACATAAATTAACATGACTAAAATATGTAAATTGGATAATATGATTGGATCCCGTTTAAACATTTAGGAATATATCCGAAGCAACAACAACACGAACATTAGATCAGAAGAACTTCAATGAATAGACATTATCTCAATATAAATTATTTTATCATATTTTATAATTTTTGCTTTTCAGTTTTACTTTTATCAATATAAATTTTTACTCTTTATATATAAATTTTAAATCATTAACCATCCAGTAATACCCGGTTATTTAAGAAAACCTTTCTGGCATGCCCTTTGGCTGTTCCCCTTTGCACACTGAATATCAGAATGGGCCTGCAGAGAGAAGGGGTATATATTCCATGGAATTGGTTATTAGTCTGGCTATCAGATAGTTCCATTGTCGCCATTTTAAATAAAGTTTTTATTTTTATTTCCCTTTTTATTTCCCTTTTTCATTGCGGAGAAGAATTTTTTGAAATAAAACTATTTTTATTTTTATTTAATTTTTTTTATTTTTATTTTTTCGCATGATTCGCAAGTTCACATATACACCTTGATCGGTATTGGCTGTCCCCGAAATGATGAAAGCTGCCACTCCCAAAAACGCCGGCATTGCAGTGAGGCTAAAGGTGTCCTCCGTCCGGCTTCGGGTCCGAGAGCACCAATATGGCGGCGGAAGCCATTTGGTTACCTAGGAGACAGTGCGGCTATTTAACACCGGGAGCCCGATATGTTGACGCCGCTCCAGTAGACGTTGCATTACGAAACGCGTAGGGTGGAGTCTTACGTCACTACGTCACTTCCGGTATTTGGAGCTTGGGCCGTGGAACGCGGAAGCTTCCCGGCTTCTCTTTACTGATCGAGGACAGCCTAACCGTGAGTTACTACCTCGCCATTTAAAAGTTTGGCACTATACATCGCACCAAGGGGTCCCCCTCTCTCTCTCTTTTTATATCCTGAGGTACTCCGGACGAGGAGAGACCGTGGTGAGGGAACCCCAGGATTCCATATTGGTCCCTATCGATACACAGGTGGTATATTGGCCGGGTGCGACACCTAGTGGCTACAGTGGTGTTTGCAATCCGTGCTCTACTTTTTCTTTGTTCAACACCTGTTTTTTCATTTCTCTACTAAAGAGGACTTACTAATTTATCTAATTTATTCATTTTCTTGCATATATTAAGTTTCACATCACCTTATGATCACAGCACGTATTAATAACAGGGATTATTTACAGTCATTTTTTCCAACAAAATAAGCACCGTTTATGTATATGTCATTTATGTAAACTTCCACGCTCTATCACTGTAATACACATTAATATTTTGAATAAAAGCACCGGGTTTGGTTTCTTTTTTCAAGTTTTGTTCTGGCACCAGCACTTATGATAAATGTTACAATACCCAACCCGTTATCACTCAGAATATGAGCACTTTAAATAAATAATACACTTCAGCACTTTACTTATATACTATTTATTTATTTATTTGGCACATTAGCACTTTAAAGGTAGCGCCGGTCTCAACCTTCTTTATAATTTTATCACTTTTAACCCTTTCAGGGTTGGTTGTTGGCAGCTTACACCTTAGGTCCCTTTTTTTGTATTTATTATAAACTCCATAGCGCTGGTCACCTCCTGTATATACCAACTGAAAATAGCTGTCACTTTATGATGATATGATATGCAAATATTATAAACCACTTGCCGACCACCCTACGCAGATTTACTGCGGCAGGGCTGCTCGACTGCGCATAATCACGTAGATCTAGATTAGACACAGCAGGAGCCAGACCGCGGGAGGATCGGGCGCGATCGCCGCCGGCCTCCCGCGATCTTCACAGAAACTGACAGGAGAGCTGCTATGTAAACAAGGCAGGCGGCTCTCCTGTCAGACAGGCACAATGAGATTGTGTGTCTCAGCTAAGCTGAAACACCGATCTCTCTGTACCTGTCACAGAGCCCCTCCCCCCCACAGTTAGTAAGCACAAATAGGCTTACACTTAACCCCTTGATCACTCCCAGTATTAACCCCTTCCCTGCCAGTGTCATTTATACAGTAACATTGCATATTATTTAGCACTGATTACTGTAGTAATGTCACTGGTCCCCAAAAAGTTTTAAAAATGTCAGTTAGGGGTCTGATCTGTCCGCCGCAATATCGCAGTCCTGCTGAAAATCGCTGATTGCCGCCATTACTAGTAAAAAAAAAAAGGTCCAAAAATCTATCCCGTAAATGTGATAACTTTTGCACAAACCAATTACAATACGCTTTTTGGGATTTTTTTTTACCAAAAATATGTATCAGAATACAAATTGGCCTATACTGATAAAAAAATTTGATTTTTTTTTTTTTTATTGGGAATGTTTTATAGCAGAAAATAAAAAATATTGGGTTTTTTTTTTTAATTGTCGTTCTTTTTTTATAGCGCAAAAAAATAAAATCGCACAGGTGATCAAATACCACCAAAAGAAAGCTCTATTTGTGGGAAAAAAGGACATCAATTTTATTTGGGTACAGCGTCGCACGACCACGCAATTGTGTAAAGTAACGCAGTACCGAATCACAAAAAATGGCCTGGTCAATAAAAGGGGTAAAACCTTCCGGTGCTGAAGTGGTTAATATTGCTATACGGGATTTATAAAGCGCAGCGCTTTACAAGATCTCATCTCACCCACAAACGGGACCGTCCTATCTGTACACCATGAGGGGGAGGAGAAGATCCGAGCCCATCCAATCCTTCATATTGTACAACAATTCTCACTTCATAAACAGAGAAATGACATCGGCCGCACACAGGAAGCCAACAATCCGACTGCAGAAAGCCTAAAGCCCTTCTTTTTTTTTTGCATAAATTATCATATTATCGGCAAAATATAGGAAGCAAAAACAGTTTTCCTGTGTGGAGGAGAGCGGAGAATTGACTGAAAATGATCAATTCACTGTCTGCCAGTCATTGGTAGAAAATACACAGCAATGTAAAGTCTTCAAATATTCCATGCATAACAAGTGTGCCGATGTATTCTATTCTCTCTTCTGTAATCCCAGCTATGGATATTATTATATACATGGATACATTCTTCCAGCATCGATCATCTGTCTATATACTGTACTATACCTGTGTGATTACACTGCTACTACTACACCACTACTACACTTCCACTACACCACTACTACACCACTACTACTACACTTCCACTACTACACTACTACACCACTACTACACTTCCACTACACTACTACTACTACACCACTACTACACTTCCACTACTACTACACCACTACTACACTTCCACTACACCACTACTACACTTCTACTACTACTACACCACTACTACTACACCACTACTACACTTCTACTACTACTACACCACTACTACACTTCCACTACTACTACACCACTACTACACTTCCTCTACACCACTACTACACTTCCACTACACCACACCACTACTACACTTCCACTACACCACTACTACACTTCCACTACACTACTACTACATCACTACTACTACACCACTACTACACCACTACTACACTTCCACTACACCACTACTACACCACTACTACTACACCACTACTACACTTCCACTACACCACTACTACACCACTACTATTACACCACTACTACTACACCACTGCTACACTTCCACTACACCACTACTACACCACTACTACTACACCACAACTACACTTCCACTACACCACTACTACACCACTACTACTACACCACTACTACTACACCACTGCTACACTTCCACTACACCACTACTACACCACTACTACTACACCACTACTACACTTCCACTACACCACTACTACACCACTACTACTACACCACTGCTACACTTCCACTACACCACACCACTACTACACTTCCACTACACCACTACTACACCACTACTACTACACCACTGCTACACTTCCACTACACCACTACTACACCACTACTACTACACCACTACTACTACACCACTACTACTACACCACTGCTACACCTCCACTACACCACTACTACACCACTACTACTACTACACCACTACTACTACACCACTGCTACACTTCCACTACACCACTACTACACCACTACTACTACACCACTGCTACACTTCCACTACACCACACCACTACTACACTTCCACTACACCACTACTACACCGCTACTACTACACCACTACACTTCTACTACATCACTACTACACTTCTACCACACAACTACTAATACAACACTACCACACCGCTGCTACTACTACACCACTATTACACTTCAACTACATCACTACTAATTCACCACTGCTGCTACTACACGGGTACTACTACACCACTACTACTACACCACAACTACACTTCTACTACACCACTACCACACCTCTTCTACTACCAAACCAGTACTAAAGCACCACTACTACACTGCTACACCACCACTGCTACTACACCACTACCACACTACTGCTGCTACTACTATACCAGTACTAAAGCACCACTATTACACCACTAGTACTACACCATTATTACACTGCTACTACACTTCTACTACACCACTACTACTACACCACTACTAGTACACCCCTACCACACCACTGCTAATACTACACCAGTACTAAAACACCACTAATACTACTACACCAAAACGACACTGCTACTACTACACCACTACTACACTTCTTCTACACCACTACTACACTCCTACTACATCACTACTACTACATCACTACCATACCACTGCTACAACTGCACTGGTACTAATGCACCACTATTACACTGCTACTGCTTCACCACTACTATGCCGCTACTACACCACTAATACTACACCACTACTACACTTCTACTACACCACTACCACACTGCTGCTGCTACTACACCGGTACTAAAACACCACTACTACAACGCTACTACTGCTCTACTCTACTCTACTATACTATACTACTCTACACTCTACTCTGCTCTGCTATACTCTGCTATACTCTACTCTGCTATACTCTGCTATACTCTGCTATACTCTGCTATACTCTACTCTGCTATACTCTACTCTGCTATACTCTGCTCTGCTATACTCTGCTCTGCTATACTCTGCTCTGCTATACTCTGCTCTGCTATACTCTACTCTGCTATACTCTACTCTGCTATACTCTACTCTGCTATACTCTACTCTGCTATACTCTACTCTGCTATACTCTGCTATACTCTACTCTGCTATACTCTACTCTGCTATACTCTACTCTGCTATACTCTACTCTGCTATACTCTACTCTGCTATACTCTACTCTGCTATACTCTGCTATACTCTACTCTGCTATACTCTGCTATACTCTACTCTGCTATACTCTGCTATACTCTACTATACTCTACTCTGCTATACTCTGCTATACTCTACTCTGCTATACTCTGCTATACTCTACTCTGCTATACTCTACTATACTCTACTCTGCTATACTCTGCTCTGCTATACTCTGCTATACTCTACTCTACTCTGCTATACTCTACTCTGCTATACTCTGCTATACTCTACTCTACTATACTCTACTCTGCTATACTCTGCTATACTCTACTCTGCTATACTCTACTCTACTCTGCTATACTCTGCTATACTCTACTCTGCTATACTATACTCTGCTATACTCTACTATGCTATACTCTGCTATACTCTGCTATACTCTACTCTGCTATACTCTACTATACTCTACTCTGCTATACTCTACTATACTCTACTATACTCTACTATACTCTACTCTGCTATACTCTGCTATACTCTACTATACTCTACTATACTCTACTATACTCTACTATACTCTACTCTGCTATATTTCCCCTAGTTTGTAGATGTGATAACTTTTGAGCAAACCAATCAATATACACCTATTGGGATTTTTTTAACCAAAAATATGTAGCAGAATACAAATTGGCCTAAAATGATGAAAAATGTTGATTTTTTACATTTTTTTTATAGCAGAATGTGAAAAATATTGTGTTTTTTTTTCCAGAATTGTCGCTCTTTTTTGTTTATAGTGCAAAAAATAAAAATCGCACAGGTGATAAAATACCACCAAAGGAAAGCTGTATTTGTGGGGAAAAAAGGACATCAATTTTATTTGGGTACAGTGTCGCACGACCGCGCAATTGTCAGTTAAATTCACGCAGTGACGAATCACAAAAAATGGCCTGGTCATAAAGGGGGGTAAAACTTCCGGGGCTGAAGTGGTTAACCTTGCAAACAAAAAGTGGCAGTAAAAGCCTGGTCTCCAAGGCGATAATTGCCTCAGGGCCGGTCTGCACCACAGAGTCGCAGTGTGGATGCATTCCAGATGCTTTTTTGCATGTGCATTTTTGGTGCGTTTTTGATGCAGTCCAGTGCATTTACCCCTCTTTGTTCTTAACCTTAACCATTTATGGACCAGAAGATTTTCCCCCTTATTGACCAGGCCATTTTTTGCGATTTGACACTGCGTTTGTTACAGTTTGCCTTGGCATCCATACACCGCCACTACCAATATTAACCACTTCCCGTCCGCGCTATAGCCGAAAGACGGCTACAGTGTGGACCTTAATTGCCGGGAGGGCGCTTATGTGTGTCCTCCCATGTAGGAGCTGCCTGCTCGCTCCCTGCGGAGGCTGCAGCTCGCTCTGTGATCAGCGAGTCCATGAATGTCAGCCCCAATCCCGGCCCCTTACCACGTGATCAACTGTCAGCCAATGACAGATGATCACGTGATGTAAACAGCAGCCGGCGATCTGCTTTTTGTTTCTCCTAAAACTGCCAGCGTGGTGAGAAAAAAAAAGCAGATTGCCATTGCTGTCAGAGAGACATTGGTTACAAAGAGGAGAGGAGCATCTGTGCCCACCAGTGCCACCAATCAGTGCCCACCAGTGCCACCTACCAGTGCCCACCAGTGCCACCTATGAGTGCCCACCACTGCCACCTATCAGTGCTAATCAGTGCACCATCATCAGTGCTTCCAATTAGTATCACCTACCAGTGCCCATCAGTGCCACCTATTAATGCCAATCAGTGCCCGATCATCAGTGCTTCCAATCAGTATCACCTACCAGTGCCTATCATTGCCCATCAGTGCCACCTATCAGTGCCCATCAGTGCCACCTATTAATGCCCATCAATGCCTCCTATCAGTGTCACCTATCAGTGCCACCTATTACAGCCCACCAGTGCCACCTGTCAGTGCCAATCAGTGCCCCATCATCAGTGCTTCCAATCAGTATCACATACCAGTGCCTATCATTGCCACCTATCAGTGCCCATCAGTGCCACCTATTAATGCCCATCAATGCCTCCTATCAGTGTCAACTATCAGTGCCACCTATTAGATCCCTTCAGTACCACCTACCAGTGCCCTTCAGTGCTGCCCATCAGTGCCCATCGGTGCAACCCATCAGTGCCACCTATCATTGCCCATCAGTGCCGCCTTATCTGTACTCATCGGTGTCGCCTATCAGTGCCCATCAGTTCAGCCTATCAGTGCCCATCAGTGCAGCCTTATCAGCGCACATCAATGAAGGAGAAAAATTACCTGTTTGGAAAATTTTATACCGAACTATAAGCCCCCGTTCACATAGGGGCGACCTCCGAGGTCGCGGTGCGAGCAGCGCGCTGCGACCTCGGAGCGGCCGCCACGGACTTCATAACATTGAAGTCTATGGCGGTCGCCTCCGGGTCGCCCCAAAGAAGCTCCGGACCCTTTTTCTAAGTCGGAGCGACTTGTGTCGCTCCTATTAGAACGGGTCCGCAGCTTCCCTATGGAAGGTGACCTGTGAGGCGACCAGGTCGCCTCACAGGTCGCCCTAGTGTGAACGGGGGCTAAAAACTGTTTTGGTTTTTTTTTTTTTCAAAATTTTCTGTCTATTTTTCTTTGTTCAGCAAAAAAAAAAAAAAACCCAGTGGTGATTAAATAACACTAAAAGAAATCTCTATTTATTTGAAAAAAATGATAAAAATGTCATATGGGTGCAGTGTTGCATGACTGCGCAATTGTCATTCAAAGTGCGACAGCGCTGAAAGCTGAGAATCGGCCTGGGCAGGAAGGGGGGTTTAGTTGCCCAGTAAGCAAGTGGTTAAAAACATAATAAATGAGAGAAGAGAATCAAGCATTGGGGTTGGGAAGTAGAAGGCGCCCCGTGACAACGCGTTCACAAAGGGTCCTTCACGGCGTTTCCAATGGCTGAGCGGAGTGTCTGCTGGGCACAGCTGTAGGAGATGTCATTGCTGCTTCCAGGCTGAATACGGACTGGAGAACAAACCTTGCATTGCTTTTCCTGTCTGACAGTCAGGGAGCAGCATTTGGCTTCCCTCATTCTGGAATATCTAATGAGATCACGTTCCTCTGCACTCCACACCTGGCTCCTCTCTCTCTCCCCGGTAGCCAGCAGACGCGGTGCCTAGCCCAGGCCGCAAGCTGCTGCCAAACTGTGAAACATGACTTGCCATGGCAGAAGCCCGTCAGAGGTGGTCACCTATGGCCTGGATTCCATTTAGCACACCCTGGCGCGCGCTCCATCAATAGCCAAGCTGGAGACTTTCACCCCCCTCCCTGCAAAGCAACGCGCTCCAGGATGTCAACGTGCTCCGTTTATCAATGAACGACTTTTAAATAATCCAAATTTCCCCCCCCCCCTCTTCCCTTCTTCCCTTGTCTTATCACTTCTCTAAAGCCAAAGGGAAGAGCGGCCGGTGACAGGACATTCTTCTTAGCACAGAACAAATGGGATCAGCAATGCTAAGTGACACCACTTTGCCTCGCTCTATAACTACCGACCCAGCTGGGAAAGGTTGTCCCCCCCGGGAGCGGAGGAACCATCGTGATGGATGGGCGCCCCATTGACTGCCGGAGGAAAATGGAACACCTCGCCATGAAATGCATTGTGGGTCACCGGTGAATAGATGTGGCCTGAGCGCTCAGCATGCATTGGGGGGGGGGCAAAAAAAAAAAGAAGGTTAATTGTTCTCAGCTCAAGCCAGATTCATACGTCTTCTTCGGAGCGCCGCAACAAGTTGTGGAGTCGGACGCAGGGAGCCCTCGCAGGAAAGGAAAATGGCTGGAGGTCATCTATGGTCTACGTCCAGATCACAGCGAGGAAAAAACAATAAAATGTATAAATGTATCAAGAGAACCTCCGATTGGATTGGGATTTTAACCACTTAAGCCCCGGAAGATTTTACCCCCATTCCGACCAGGGGGTATTTTGCGATTCGGCACTGCGTGACTTTAACGGACAATTGCGCGGTCATGCAACGCTGTACCTAAACGAATTTGGCGTCCTTTTTTTCCCACAAACAGAGCTTTCTTTTGGTGGTATTTGATCACCTGTGCGATTTTTTGATCACGCGCTATAAACCAAAAAAGAGCGTCAATTTTGCAAAAATAACAATATTTTTCACATTTTTTTATATGAAATTCCCCAAAAAAATGTAAAAATCAAAATTTTTTAACTTTTTCTGCCAATTTGTTTTATGCTACCTATGTTTGGTAAAAAAAATCGCAAAAAGCGTATTTTGATTGGTTTGCGCAAAAGTTATCGCGTTTACTAACAAAGGGAAAGATTTTTGTCATTTTTGTTGTTTTTTTTTTTAACGTGTAATGGCGGCGATCTGCGATTTTTTTTGCGGTACTGTGACATTGGGGCGGACAGATCGGACCCTTAACTGACATTTTTGACACTTTTGGGGTTACCAGTGACATTTCTACAGTAATCAGTGCTATATATATGCACTGTTACTGTAAAAATACACTGGTTGTGAAGGGGTTAACTTTATTTGGGAGGGAGGGGCTGTGTGTATCCCTAGGGGCGTGCTTTCTACTGTGATTGGCTGTGGCTTCAGCTGTAAGGACACTGATCAACGGATCTACATACTAGATCCGAGTGATCAGTGTCTTTACAGCGAGGAGAATGACAGGTGGCTTGTTTACACAAGCTGCCTGACATTCTCCCTCTCCCCCGCCGATCGCCGAGTGACCGGCGGACATCAGGTCCGCCGGTCACACGCGCGGGGGGGTCCGTGACCACGCGGGAGCGGGAGCGCGCCTCCGGGGGCGCGCGCTCGCTTCCTAGACCCTCACAAGCTAGTGACGTAGCCCTACGTCACTTTGCCTGTGAGGGGCTGACTGCCGACGTAGATCGGCGTTAGGCAGTCGGCAAGTGGTTAAGGGCAATATTTTATTAATTGAAATAACCTGATTTCTATAAAAAAATATGAATTTATTAATTCATTATTCATTGTTAAAAATGACATATACATACACCATATTTAACCACTTTACCACCGGAGGATTTTCCTGCTTTACGTCCAGGCCACTTTTTGCGATTCGGCGCTGTGCGACTTTAACTGAAAATTGCGCGGTGATGCAATGCCGTACCCAAACAAAATTTTACGTCCTTTTTTCCCCACAAACAGAGCTTTCTTTTGGTGGTATTTGATCACCTCTGCGCTTTTCATTTTTTGCGATATTAATTAAAAAAGAGCGACAATTTTGAAAAAATAACAATATTTTTCTACTTTGACAGTTAAAAAATATCCAATATATTCAATTTTTGTCATATATTTAGGCCAAGATGTATTAAACTACATGTCTTTGACAAAAAAATTCTCAATGAGCGTATTTTTAACCGCTTTAAGACCGGAAGATTTTACCCCATTCCTGACCAGGCCATATTTTGCGATTCGGCACTGCGTTACTTTAACGGACAATTGCGCGGTTGTGCGACGCTGTACCCAAATAAAATTTACGTCCTTTTTTTCCCACAAACAGAGCTTTCTTTTGGTGGTATTTGATCACCTGTGCGATTTTTACTTTTTGCGCTATAAACAAAAAAAGAGAGTAAATTTTGAAAAAACAACAATATTTTTCACATTTTTTTATATGAAATTCCCCCCCAAAAAAATGTAAAAATCAAATTTTTTTTACATTTTTGGCCAATTTGTTTTCTGCTACCTATGTTTGGTAAAAAAATTCACAATAAGCGTATTTTGATTGGTTTGCGCAAAAGTTATTGCGTTTACTAACAAAGGGAAAGATTTATGTCATTTTTGGTGTTTTTTTTTTAACGAGTAATGGCGGCGATCTGCGATTTTTTTTGCGGGACTGCGACATTGCGGCGGACAGATCGGACCCTTGACTGACATTTTTGACACTTTTGGGGGTACCAGTGACATTACTACAGTAATCAGTGCTATACATATGCACTGTTACTGTAAAAATGACCCTGGCAGGGAAGGGGTTAATTTTATTGGAGAGGGAAGGGTTAATGTATGCCTGGTGCTTACTGACATGTGGGGGGGGGAGGTGACAGAGTGACACAGGGACAGATCCAGGGTTCAGCTATGCTGAACCCTGCAATCTGACCCTGCCTGTCACTTGGGAGATCCGCCCACTTGTGTTTACACAAGCAGGCGGATCTCCACACTAGATCCCCGACGATCGGGGAAGAGCAGAGACGATCGCCGCTGCTCCTCCCCTGGCCCGACTCCCGCCGTGACTGAAAACAGCGGGAGCGAGCCTCCAGCAGCACGCACGCCGCCCACAAGGAGAGTGTCTGACGACGTAGTACTACGTCGTCAGACGATAACGAGCCACTTTGCCGCAGTAGTACTACGGTACTCAGCGGTAAAATGGTTAAGTACCGAAAGGCGGTATCTGTACTTTCCTGGAGTAGAATATTTTACTCCTACTTCCACTTTTACTTCACTACATTTTTTCGATGATTTCAATACTTCTACTCCGATATTTTTTTTTTGTGCTGCATAGTTACTCGTTACAATTATAAAAATTACCACTGCCAGAACAGTAGATGGCAGGTTTCATGAAGTTCAAAAAAATGTGTAAATCAGCGCATACGAAAATAAATGCTACTGTATGTATAAATAAAATGGTCTACATATCTGCTGGTAAGGGGAAAGAGAACCTCCCCCAACCAAGGAGAGTCACAAGCGTACATAGACCTTTTTTCTGGTAAGAGGCTGATTTTGCTTTTTTCACTGGAAGTTGAGAGCACAGGTTTTGCAGTTTTGATTCACTGGAAGTCTATTTGGATATTATTTTGCACTTACCTTCATCCGCCGGGTAAGGGGAAAATGGTGGGAGGAGTCTGCACCTATTATTTGGAATAGCACCTGTTTGATTTCTGCACCTTTGAAAATATATTCATCTTGTTTTGTCACATATATATGGTATTATGGCATTATATATATGGACTTTTTATTGACTTTGATTTCATACACTCTTCCTTTATTTCATTATTGGGATATATTGTTGTATATCACATTGGTTTATATATGATTTTGCGCACCAATAAGCGGTGGAGAAAAAAAAAAAACCATGCAGGGAAGAGAAGGAGGGATGCTTTAAAGGGGGGAAGGGAGGGACATACTTTATCTGTTTTTGTTTACAAAAAGTTACAGCCAAAGGAATTGTGATTGTCCTTTAGGTTAATCATTTGAAATAATAAAAAACAATATGATAGTCAAACTTTTGACTTCTTTCTTTAATAACTACATAACACAGTACTTGTACTTTTACTTTCAGTACTTGAGTAGCAATTTTTTTTAAAAAACTACTTGCAATACTTAAGTACAAAAAATGTTGAATATTTTAGTACTTCTACTTAAGTCACTTTTTGATCGAGCACTCAAGTATGGGTTTCGAGTACTTTATACAAGTGTGGAAGGGGGTGATGTAAAATTGGACCAAATGATCCACAAAAGGAGAGAGTGACCAACGCGTTTCAAATTTTTACATGCAATATTCTTCCTCAGGGACAAAATCCCAACTTCACTGTTTCCATGCTTTTTAAAATACATTTTCCACCCCCCTCTCCCTATGGTTCATCCTGGTTGGGGGAAGGCGGGGGAAAGGAGGAGGGGCCAAACTTCTGAGAGGCGCCGTCTCCCGGAAGTGGGGAAGGGTACCTGTCAAAAACAGGTACCCGTTCCCCCCCTTAAAGGTACCAAATGTGGCATCGGAGGGAGGGAGGAAGCAAATGAGCGGACGTTCCACTTTTGGGTGGAACTCCACTTTAATGCCCCTTTTACACTTATGTGACCTAAAAGTCATGTGATTTTACTGCGATTTTGCTGGCACGATTTTACTGCAATTTTGCTGGCACGATTTTACTGCAATTTTGACTGGACTTGAAGCAATGCCTGTGTCTTTGGACCTCAAAGTGCATTAGTATTGCAGGGGCTACTTTGAAGTCGTTGTGACTTGAAGTCGTACAGATATGGACGGTACCCATTGGAAATCATGGAGTGCGGCTTGTTATGTGACTTTGCAGTCCCAAATCGCAGGACAAGTGTCACAAGTGTGAAAGGGGCCTTAATTAATTTAACAACAGGTGCACTAGATGGGCAACAATGAGACGACCTCTAAAACAGGAATGGTTTTACAGGTGGAGGCTAAAGACATTTTTTTCCCTACTCATCTTTTCTGACTGTTTTTCACTAGTTTTGGTTAGGGTCAGTGTCACTACTGGTAGCATTAGGCGATACCTGGACCCTATAGCGACATAGAGGTATGTTGTTTCGTAGGAGCGAGCCGTATATGTACAGTGACTGGTTGGCCACTGGCCAGTGCTTAAAGCGGTTACAGCAACAGCTTTTTTTTTCTTTAGGATTAAGGTTTTGCATACATAAATAAAATTTAACCATTGTACAGTATCCAAAAGTAAGTACACCCCTCACATTTTTGTAAATATTTTATTCTATCTTTTCATGTGACAACACTGAAGAAATTACACTTTGCTACAATGTAAAGTAGTGAGTGTACGGCTTGTATAAGACCCCGTTCACACTGTGGCGACCTGTCAGGCGACCTGGTCACCTGACAGATCGCCGTAGGTCGCCTGCCATAGAGAAGCTGCGGACCCGTTCTAATAGGAGCGACACAAGTTGCTTCGACTTAGAAAAAGGGTCCGGAGCTTCTTTGGGGCGACCTGGAGCGACCTGCATTGACTTCAATGTTATGAAGTCCGTGCCGGCCGCTCCGAGGTCGCGGTGCGAGCTGCACGCCGCGACCTGTGAGGTCGCCCCGGCAAGTCGGATCGCCCCAGTGTGAACGGGGTCTTACAGTGTAAATTTGCTGTCCCCTCAAAATAACTCAACACACAGCCATTCATGTCCAAACCGCTGGCAACAAAAGTGAGTACACCCCTAAGTGCCAATGTCCACATTGGGCCCAATTAGCCATTTTCCCTCCCCGGTGTCATGTGACTCGTTAGTGCTACAAGGTCTCAGGTGTGAATGGGGAGCAGGGTCTGTGCTGGTAATCCACTAGATGCCACTAGAGCCACCAGAGATTGCCCACCCATGCCACCAGGAATGCCAGTCAGTGCTCAGGGAGCCTGCCAGTGCCCTCCTCATCAGTGGTGCCCATCATTGCCATCTATCAGTGCCCCCCACCTGTGCCCATCAGTGCTGCCTATCAGTGCCCATAAGTGCCCATCAATGCGCCTATTAGTGCGCATCAGTGCCGCCTATCAGTGCCCATCAGTGCCGCCTATCAGTGCCAACCAATGCTGCATATCAGTGCTACCTATCAGTGCCACATATCAGTGCCACATATCAGTGCCCATGAGTACTGCATATTAGTGCCTCATCAGTGCCACCCCATCAGTGCCACCCCATCAGTGTCTGTCAGTGCGGCCTCATCAGTGCAGGAAAAAAACATATCTATTTACAAAATTTTATAACAGAAATATAAAAACTTTTTTTTATTTCAAACTTTTTCTGTCTTTTTTTATTTGTTTAGCAGAAAACATAAAACCTTGTGGTGATCAAATACCACCAAAATAAATCTCTATTTGTGGGGAAAATTACATAAATTTGGTTTTGGTACAGTGTTGCACAATTGTCATTCAAATTGCAACAGCGCTAAAAGCTGAAAATTGGCCTGGGCAGGAAGGGGGTGAAAGTGCCCGGTATTGAAGTGGTTAAAGCTTGTAGGAGAAGTTTTCATTCTCCCTTGACTGTCCTATGAGGCTGTATGACCCCTGACCTCCTGTCCCAAGAAAAAAAAAAAACTTTCTAGCAACACACATAAGACTGAGGCTCTGTACTATTAGCAGATGTATTGGGGACAGTGGAAGAAGGGGAGGATCAGTGAATACAGGATCCAACAGCCTTTTTACACAAGGCAGAGGATTAACCCCTTAGGTTCCCCAATGAGTATAACCAGTGGCGTATTTAGGTTTTGTGCTGCCCTAGGCCTGACTAAACTTGTGCACCCCCTAATTTAAATATGACCCACCCCTTCCTGTAAAGGCCCCACCCCTTCCTGTTTATGACCCGCCCTGTTATCTGTAAACCACAGACCATAACCACAGTCTATCAGTGCAGCCTCATCAGTTCCCATAAGTTCAGCCTCATCAGTGCCCATCAGTGCAGCCTCCTCAGTGCAGCATATCAGTGCTGCCTTATCAGTGCAGACTCATTAGTGCCCATCAGTGCAATTTATCAGTACCCACCATTGCCGCCTCATCAGTGGCCATCAAAGCAGCATATTAGTGCCCATCAGTACAGCCTATTAGCGCCCATCAGTGCAGCATATGAGTGCCCATCAGTGCCTGGTGCCCATCAGGCAGAGGAGAGTAGGCGGAGCATTTGACTGCAGTGGAACACTTATTAGCATTGGCAGCCGTCAGGCCAGTTGTATTAAGTGTGGTCGGCGGCCTGCGGTCTATCCGAATGTCCTGACCGGCCGGTATTATCGTACTTGTAGGTAGCAGTGTGACTGCTTTATGGGGGTACCAGACTGATTAGCCTCCTGGACCCTGCCCTCCGGCCCAATTCACCACATAAGACTGGCACTATACAAAAAGTGTAGCGCAAGTCGGCGGGACCCTTTTCGTGGCGGGAGGAGGCTGTTTGTGCAGGATGCAGCTGTTTGCTGCCCCCCCTGCAAAGTGCCGCCCTAGGCCTGGGCCTTGTTGGCCTAGGCCAAGATACAGCACTGAGTATAATAAGCATGCTTTACTGCATATACTCACTGATTTTACTGTTGTGGGTTTAGTAACACTTTAGGCTGGCCTTAGATTAATTCAATTTAAGCCGTTTCAGCAGGGGCCATCAATCGGCTTCGGTACAACCTGCCTTTTGGATTTTTACAAATGATTACTGCTGGCAGCTATAGCTGTAAGCTGCTAGCGGTAATTATTGCGTTCTGCCAGCAGGGAAGGCTCCCCGCCGGCAGAACTCAATGGGGTTGATATGCTAAAGGCAAATAGACTGTGCACTGCAAGAGCAGTTGCTCCAGAGCTTAGTAAATGAGCAGAAGCTCTACAAACTTCCATAATCCAATCATGTGCAAGCAAAATTGTTGCTCTTTTTAATTTTCCTTGCACGTCATTGGGTATTCTTTTCAGAGTGAAGCTTCCCTCATTTACTAAGTCCTGGAGCAACTGCAAAGTGCACAGTTTATTTGTCTTTAGTAAATCAACCAAAGTAGCCCCAAAGGAGAGATTCCCCCATCAACACTGACTGTGCCAAAGGGGGGGAATCAAGCAATTTTCTTTCCTGCAACCCGTGGAAAATCGCATCATCTATGGCCTGCATTACTGGCAGGATCACCAGGAGCAAATAAAGGAAAAAAACTCTAAGAAGTTAAAACTAATGCAGCTACGACATCTAAGGCATAGAATATACTATTTTATTTCCTCCCACCATAGGTGGAAGGAAATAAAATGTCTCAATTCCTCAATCAAAGCAGTCAATGTTAACCACTTCCCGACCACCCTCCGGATTTTTTACTGCGGCAGGGTGGCTCTCCTGCGCAAACCGACTTAGGTCTACGTCGGTCGCGTGTGGGAAGCTCTTCACTCTTTTTTTGTTTATAGTGCAAAAAAATAAAAATTGCAGAGGTAATCAAATACCACCAAAAATCTCTATTTGTGGGAAAAAAAAGGACGAATTTTATTTGGGTACAGCGTCGCACGACCGCGCAATTGTTTGTTAAAGTATTGCAGTGCCAAATCGCAAAATAGGGCTTGGTCATTAAGGGGGCAAATCCTTCCGGTCTTAAAAAGGTTAATGGGGGAATGCCTCCCACAGCGCTTTTGTATTCTGCTGGCACGGAACCTTCCTGATGGCGAAACACAATGATTAGTGTTGCCGGCCATAGCCGGTGGCAATAATTG
>NC_138771.1:17900185-17945185 GCF_965119305.1 Pelophylax lessonae | reverse complement strand
ATATTGTGGCAGACTATCAGACACTAACTGGCTCCTTTTAGGGACCGGTGACACTAAAACAGTGATCAGTTACTAATGTTACTGGCTGGGAAGTGGTTAAACAGCAGGGGTGTTTAAAAGGTTAAATGTGTGTCCACCATGTGTTTTACTAAATTGTGTGAGGTGCTTTTACAAGGAGAAGAGATGGGTTTTATTCCCTGCTTTGCAGGAACACAAACTCCATCCCTGCCGTTCTGTCTCCTTGCTCGCTGATCGGCAGGTATCGAGTAAAAATTTGCACTGTCACTGTACTAATGACACTGGCTGGGAAGGGGCTACCATCAGGGGCAATCAAAGGGTTACCTGTATAACCAGTGTTTGTGTTTACTATATATGCAGATCCCCGTTCTGTGTTTACAGATGATCGGCGGGGTGCCAGAGGACTTTTGAGTGCCTGGCACCCTCAGGTCGACTTCTGCTGTAAATATTTATAGCAGAAGTGGTGTGCCGAGCGTGTGCGCACCCCATGAAAGTGAGTGTATATATACGTGATCCGGTGTTCCGTGAGAATTACCTACCCCGTGAGAATTACCTACCCCTCGTCACTTCCGGCCAGGAACAGCTGAGCAGCGCAGCAGTGCGCATGCTCACAGGGCCGGATCCCTAAAGGGACAACAGAGGAGCAGACTAGTGCGCATGCGCACTAGTATGGCAATAGCACAGTGTACCGTTGAAAAAACCTACCCACGCGGCGGTTAAATAAAACAGCGGGGCTGCAATACGAATCATCTCCGCTCGTGTGCCTGTCACTTCCCTGATCTCGGCAAGTAAATATAAAAGCGGCTGGCGTCTCCGTGATTTATGTTTACATACAGCCGCCGCCGCTTTTATATTTAGTTGCCGAGATCAGGGAAGTGACAGGCACACGAGCGGAGATGATTCGTATTGCAGCCCCGCTGTTTTAATGTAAGCGCTGCATTCCATACAGTGCCGTGAACCGGAAGTGACGAGGGGTAGGTTTTTCTCACGGGTAGGTAATTCTCACGGAACACCGGCGCACAGGTGCTGTCCTGTAGCAGTAAAATTGCTATAGGGCGGTCAGCAAGGGGTTAAGCACGGATCGGCATGTCAGTTTATGTATGGTTTAGTTTTACCTTTTTATTATAAAAATAATCGGCTGCTTATTTTTTTTCTTTCTCTAGGTACGAGTTCGGATACAAAGCTCCCGCTTCCATGCAGACAACATTCGCTTGGAGATCATTAGTAATAAACCCCATGTCTCCCAGGAAGAGCTGCCCTCAAACACCGGCTCCAATCTCGGCAGGACGGAACTCGTTAGGGAGGTGACCCGCACAGCAATAGAAGCTCAGCAAGCTAAAGAGGAGGAGGAGGCGGCAGGGAAACAATTCGGGTTAAAAAATCAGAAATATAGACAAACTCGGGGGAGAAGCCTGTACACCTTGCTGGAGGAAGTCCGTGACCTGGCACTGCTTAGTCTGACTGAGGAATGACAGCCCGGGCCGCATCTCTCTCCAGTGTATGTGAATAAGGAGGAATGGATACCAATAACCGACTTGAAGTGTTTTAGGATCGAGTGATGAACATTCAAGTGATTCTTACCAGTTGGTAGTTCTTGCAATCAGTGGCAGCTTTGTTTTTATAGTGTTTTATAATTTTATTTAATTTTTTTAAGATAAAATACAGGATGTAAATTTATAAAAATCTGGAGTAAAGTAAAACTAGTTTTAATGCCAGTATTTAGTTATCTTCTGCCTAAAGTAGAATTCCAGCCTAAACCGACCTAATCTTAAAAAGCTTCCTTTTTAAATATTTTGACATGGGTATCATTTGGTTTCTGTATTTTCTGCAAGATGTCTTAAAATAAGAGTATTTTAAAAAAAAAAAAGCTTCCTTTCTATTAACACCTATGCAGACTAACCTGTGTAAGAAAGGTATATATACTTTATCTATTTTCAGGCCAGGCCGGCCCAGTCCCATGATCAGGCTCCCCTGTGTCAGCCAGCTGCAGGAGAGAGGAGAGTGTGCGGACAACTAATAGGCCATAGGAGCCTATGGGTGACCTCACCACTGCAGGCTTTACCAACTGTGGTCGAGCACTTTCTCCTTTCCCCTGCAGCTGCTGCTGGCTGATACGGGGGGATCAAAATGTAGATAAGTATATACCTCTGTCTTACACGGGTTAGTCAGCATAGGCCTAAGTAAGGGGGAGGGAGCAATTTTAAGCCTAGTTACGTATAAAGAGATAATACACACCCACCTTAATTTACATTCTCCCTTCTCTTTCTGTATATGTAATGATGGCACTGTAGCTATTTAATAGAAAAAAAGTTTATATATTTTTCTAATCCATATACAGCTGTCACATGACCCAGCTCTTTCCCAGCCTTTCTGCAGGGAAAAAGTGGCAGGAGGAGCTTCTAGTCCTCTTCTGCTGGTCACATGTTCAAAAGCAAAAAAAAAAAAGCCTTTGGGATACAGAGTAAAATAATATCAGTAAACGGTTTGAAATTGTCATACAAATATATATTTGCAATCAAATCTTATTTTTTTTTTTTTTTTGGCAATAGCAGTGTTTCTGCCAGTCACAGCTGTGTCACACCCCTCCAGCCTGTGTCTTAACATCTTGAATGATGGAGGCTTCACCTCCCTCTTATTCTGTGTTTGGGTTTAGCTGGTTAGCGGGCATGGAGGAGAAGGAGGGAGTGGGCTGTTATTTACCTCTGTGTATATGCCTACATGTGTGACTCTATAGTCACATGGGCTGCTCAGATGTGATAGTGAGGAAATGCTCAGCAAAGAAACTCACTGAAAACTGCTGAATACAAAAAAAACTAATTTCATAGTGACTGAGTGAATTTGAACAGCATGGAATACACCATTTATTCATCATCTTTTATGATGTGGGTTTAGTGACATTTTGAGCTGGAATTCTACTTTAAAGAGGGACTTCAGTCTTTAAAAAAAAAATAGTAACTACAAATACTGTAACTGCTGACTTTTAAGAATCATGTACTTATCAGGGCCTGGAATGGATCGCCGCCTTCCTGCAGCCGCTTCTTTTTACTGCTGCAGATCCCCAGCAACCCCATCTTGGATATGGGAGCCCTGAGGAGTCACAGCCAGCTGCCCACTGCGCATGTGCAGGATCGTGCAACACCATGGGGAGACGGGTCCTGCAACCACCTAGAACTTTCGATTTGTGTGCACTTCATTCTAAACTAAGTGAGAATTAAAAAAAAGAAAAAATATATATATAAAAAAAAAAAAACTGCTATAGTGTTAGAGACGGGGGTGGGGAGTGAAGATCTGCTTTGAATAACTGCAATATATTGCTCTGCTACAATTCCTATTTGCTGCTGCTGTTGCCCCCAATAACTAGCAGTATTATGTCCCTGCTATCGGGTATACACATGACAGGGCCAATTTGTTTTAGGATAAATGGTCCCACCAGCATAATTGTGGATAAATCCCCAGCAAGAACATAGAAACTTCATGCAGACCGTGTCATTGGCAGCAGTTAAATCCAGGGCCCAATGCGTATTTCTTATCTGGCATGCTATAAAGCAGTTAGGCATTAAAGAAAACCTGTTATGACAGAAACATGGAGACTTGTCATTTTGGACGTCTCCTCTAATTGCTCGCTGTCATGCTACTTATTTGAGTGCTTTGATACCATGAACAGCCAGGCAGGTAAGGACTTTCGCCTTCACACAGCTGCATATTTATTCGGGGGTGAGTTACTTTGAAACCTTGCCATTGGCAAACCATTAGCAAACCAGACAGAGTTCAGGCCCATATCAGTCCATAAGATGTGTAAAGAAGTGTAAAAGAGGCCATGTTTTTGCATGGGCAGCCCTTTTAGTTTTATTTTTAGCCCCAGTGTATGTATCCGCTCTCAGCCTTCAGCATCCACTGGACCTGAATATGGAGTATCATGGTTACCCCCCGGCTCTGAAACATGTTTAAAAAAAAAAGTATTCAAGCACTTTACTGTGAACAAGACATTGGGAGAGATTTACTAAAATTAGAGAGTGCAAAATCTGGTGCAGCTGTGCATGGTAGCCAATCAGCTGCCCAGTTTATGGTCAAAGCTTAACTGAAGCTGACTGGCTACTATGCACAGCTGCACCTGATTCGGAGTGCTCCAGTTTTAGTAAATCTTTCCCCCCCCCCCTTCATTGTTTTATAGACTGCCGAAAAGAACTACAGAATATTTTTATATAAGAAAAATGTAGTAAATTGTCCTATTTTCTTTTATAGACTTTGTATATTTTGCTGCTCTAATGTTGGTCTAAAGTTCTACTGAACTACTAGTTTATATTTTGTGTTTACCAGAAAAGTGGAGGCATCGTGTTTATAAATCATAAGACTGGCTGACCAGAATTAGAGATCATTTGGCAAGTTAAATGATTCACAGATGTAGAAGGGCTGTATCAAAATAATGCAAAAGTTGGCATGATTTTATTAACTTGGGTCATTCAAATGTCACATGTTGGTAGAGTAACTCTTCCTCTATTTCTCTATAGTAACTCTCCCTCTTTAGTAACTCTTCCTCTATAGTAACTCCTCCTCTATGGTAACTCTTCCTCTATGGTAACTCTTCCTCTATGGTAACTCTTCCTCTATGGTAACTCTTCCTCTATGGTAACTCTTCCTCTATGGTAACTCTTCCTCTATGGTAACTCTTCCTCTATGGTAACTCTTCCTCTATGGTAACTCTTCCTCTATGGTAACTCTTCCTCTATGGTAACTCTTCCTCTATGGTAACTCTTCCTCTATGGTAACTCTTCCTCTATGGTAACTCCTCCTCTATGGTAACTCCTCTATTTCTCTATAGTAACTCCGCCTCTATAGTAGCTCCTCCTTTTCATTGCAGGTAGATAATGTATTCCAAGCAGAAGCAATGTGTCCTTTTGGGGTTTTTGATGAAGAATGGGAGCAGGATGTCCAACATCCCCAGAAGACTACAGACTGTTAACGGAGATGACACCATTGATGAGTCACCAATGACACGGACGTTGCTCTTGTCAATGGTGTCATCTCCGTATTGTTTTGTCATTGGTAACTCTTCTCAATAGGGTCATGTCTGTAAACATTCTGGGGATGTTGGACAGCCTGCATCCCTCCTTCATCAACAACCTAATGACAGCATGTTGCTTCTGCTTGGAATTGGTTATTTACCTGCAATGAAAAAGAAGAGGACGGGTTGCTCTGCTCTATCTGCATGTGACATTTGAACAATTGATGTACGTAAAGCTGAACTCCAGGCAGAAACTTTTTTCCTCTGGTGTTTTATCACCTTGAGCAGAGATGTAGTCCATTTCCTTCCTCAGTCTTTAGTCCAAGAAAATGAAGGTACATTTTTTAAATAATTGGCTTCATTTTCTGTGATTTCCGGTTTGTGTGACCGGTGGCTGCTATGCACTCTATTGCCCCGGCCTCCACTCTTGTAACTTCCCCACTGTAATTCTCTTTCAGCAAGCAGTGATGTAATTATATCGCCACTCGCTGCAGTGGGCGGGTCTGGGAGTCTTATGGCACTTTTCCACTGCAAGTACTGGCTTGGCTCGGTTTGCTTTTCCACTGCTGATACAGCATGGTACGGTGTTGGAACGGTTCGGTACGGTACGGTACGGTTTGCTTTTCCACTAAAGTAGTACTAAAGTTAAGTGGGTGGGATAACAATGGGGTGGGTGGGATTCTCTGACCAATCAGTGCCGAGTAGTGACTGCATGCAAAGGATTGTGGGATATGGTACCGGGTATGGTACCTCTTGGAACCACAATCGAGTAGGTACTGTTTTAGAGAGCCGTACCGTTCAGTTCCATGCAGTGGAAAAGCGCCACCGTACCGAACTGAACCGTTCCTACACCATACCATGTGGTACCATGCAGTGGAAAAGCACAAAAGCGAGCCGAACCGTTCGGTTCCATGCAGTGGAAAAGCGCCATTAGACTCTCAGTCTGAACTGCCCACTATAACTACATTGTTCAGTTGAGAACAATATGGTGCCTTTTTTTGGGTACTCTGGATAAAGCTCTTAGCTCTGCACGCACACACCCCTCTGGTTCCTGCATGTCTGTAAGTATCATGGGAAATGTAGCATCGTTTACCCATAGGGATGTGACATGCAGCAATAATTAAAGTCCTCCTTCCTGCACCCGGAAACTGCACTTATTTGCGAGGGACCGGATGATGTTGCTTGGACAGAAAACCTAGATTGTTAACCCCTTGATAACAGCCGCACACAAATATGCGGCCTCTCGGATGGTGGGCTTTGGCACTTAGCGCTTGGATATTTGCGTGAATTGGTGCAAATAGAGCTGTGCCGAAAGCGCACTCCCAGCAGTTAAGGGAAAGTTCCTGATCATGTGACCACTGTGACAGCCAATCACAGCAGTCACATGCTCATAAGCCCCGCCGCCCAGCATCCTAAACCTCTTAAAGGTCCGGGAGGCTAAAAAAAAAGTAAGCCGTTCTGCAATTCACTTTGCCAGGTATTAATAATCAAGCCTGGAGAGAGGGATCTAAGCATGCATACAGAGCAGGATCCAGAGTTCTTCTTTAACCCCCTTACTGCCAACAGTACGCATATAAGCTGCCCTGTGTAAACCACTTATCTTTGAGAGTGCACTCCCAGCACACAGTAACCAGTGAAGATCAGTCAGCTACTGATTCCTACTTGTGATCGGGAGCTTTCCAATCACGTAACAGCGGTCACATGGCACGAATGCCCACCTCCCAGCTTTTAG
Organism: Pelophylax lessonae; assembly: GCF_965119305.1. Classification (NCBI taxonomy): domain Eukaryota; kingdom Metazoa; phylum Chordata; class Amphibia; order Anura; family Ranidae; genus Pelophylax; species Pelophylax lessonae. The sequence continues at coordinate 17,938,433 of NC_138771.1, read as the reverse complement.
ACGTTATAAAGGGTTGGCTGGAAGGGGTTAATAAAGTTATGCCCACTTTTGTATTACTTTCAGTACAGCCCTCATATTTTAAGGTTGTTTTTTTTTTTTTTTGCCTTAATTTCTGCCTGTGCAATGAGAGTACCAGAAACTACTTTATTGGTGGATCTCTACCACTCGGCACAGATTCCACCGGCTGTTTCAGGGCCATTTGAAGATATCTCTGAGATCAGAGAGCTGCACTGATTCCGCTCCAGCCTCAGAGACCCACCAAATAACCGCACACATTCAGACCCCTTCATGATGGTGACGCAGATTAGCTTGTTTTATTTTGTGCTGTAATGCTTTGTTTTTTCATAAAAGTTTTTCAGGGATTTTATTACTTTGTGTGGCTGTATTATTTATTCTGCCTTCCATTCTTAAAATAAATAAAAATCTAAAGTTCACCATACGCATTACAATCTGACAAAACCTACTTTAGAGCAGCCAACAGCTATGTAGTGTAAGGGGACTGACTGCAGTGACGATGAGAAGGGATTTCCTGGCTGCCGCACACCTCCCCTTGCCTGCATTGTTAGCAAGTAAAAGCAGCCTCAGCTTAATTCCTCCAAGCCATGCCCCCAGCATATTTTTCCCTGCCTCCAAGGCTTAAATCGTCACTGCCATGATGAAGTCCTGGGGCGAAACGCGTTGGGGACATGGCTTGGATGAATTTAGCTGAGGTTGCTTTTACTTGCTAACAATTCGGGCAGGACGAGTTGTGCAGCAGCCGGGAAACGCCTTCTCATCTTCACTTCATGCTTTGGGTCTGAACTAAACCTTCCCTAGCCTGCACCCTCACTTACCTGTGGCATCCATTCTACAGGACTTTTTAGTAGCTTGAGCAGTAAGGGAGTGATTGGATCCAGACTGATTGTAGAGAGAGGGGGGGGGGGCACTTCTATTGCAAATTTTTTTTAAATCTAAAGTTGTTTTCTATGGAGATTGTAACCTGTGTGGTGAGCTTTAAATAGAAAACTACCTGTAACTTTATTTTAACCACTTGCTGACCAGCTGCCGTAGTTTTACTGCAGCAGGTCGGCTCTATTATGCAAAACAACGTACCTGTACATCGCTTCGTGTAAAAGATTGTGGTGGTGCGCACATGCGACAATTGGCCAGAAGGGGAACCAATCGGCGTGTTCGGGGGACGCAATCGCTCCCCATGGAGACAGAATGGCAGTCTGTATACAAGGCAGACGGCTGTTCTGTAAGTGAACACAGGGATCCTGTGTTCCTGCTATTTAGGAACACAGGTCTCTGTGTTCATCCAGTGAGTCCATCCCCCCCACCCACTTACAGTCAGAAAGCACCCCCTAGGGACATACTTAAAGCGGAGTTCCACCCTGGATTTTTTTTTTTTTTAATACCCCCGGGACAGTCAGGGCTAGTACATTCCACAAATGGATAGCCTCTGATCTGTCCCGGGTTGCACTTACCTGTTAGGACAAATACTTACCTTGCAAACGTCTTGTCCAGCGCTGCCATCTCAGATGTGGGCAGCTTGAAGCCAGCGAGATCCTCTTCGGCGTCTTCTTCCGCCTTCTTTGGTCCCACTATGCTCTGCGCCGGCCCCGACGTCACTTCCGGGTCGCGCGCGTCATCCCTCTACAGCTTCTGGGCATGCCCAGAAGCTGTTTAGAAGGGGATGACGCGCGCGACCCGGAACTGACGTCGGGGCCGGTGCAGGCGCAATGATTCCTGGGAGCGATGACGTTCAGCTCCCAGGAATCATTGCAGAGCCAGGAAGTGACGACGGGCCGAGGAAGGAGGAAGAAGTAAGGTAAGTATTTTTTCTTCGCTACGAGGTAAGTTAAAAAAAAAAAAAATATGCGATTATCCATTTCTTTTTCAGGTGACCCGGAGCGAGAAGATGGAGGTAAGTATAAAAATAAGGTGGAACTCCACTTTAACCCTTTAATCACCCCTGGTGTTAACGCCTTCCCTGCCAGTGTCAATACTACAGTGACAGTGCATATTTTTAACACTGATCACTGTATTAATGTCACTGGTCCCATCAAAAGTGTCAGTCAGGTGTCTGATCTGTCCGCCGCAATCCAGCTAAAAATTGCTGATTGCCACCATTACTAGCAACAATAAAAATGACATAAATCCTTCCCCTAGTTTGTAGATGTGATAACTTTTGTGCAAACCAATCACTATACACTTATTGGGATTTTTTTTTTTTTTTACCAAAAATCTGTAGCAGAATACAAATTGACCAAAAAAAAAATGGAATTTTTGTAAAATCTTACCTGTAAAATTCCTTTCTCTGAGTCCTCCGACAGTCGCCGCCTCTTCATATTCGTCACATATGGGGTATTAGACTTTGCTCCGAAGGAGTAGCTAGGCAACAGAATATGTTAACATTAAAGCTTTTAACATATCCCACCCTCAAGGGGTGGTCCCCTCAGTCAATACCCTCCTACTTCCTGCAACCATATCTCAGTTTTAGTGGAATAGCAGTAGAGTATACAACCAAACCCCAAAAGAGGGGCGGGGGCGGTGACTGTCGGAGGACTCAGAGAAAGGAATTTTACAGGTAAGATTTTACAAAAATTCCGTTTTCTCTTACGTCCTCCGACAGTCGCCGCCTCTTCATATTCGTCACATATGGGGACGTCCCAAAGCAGTGCAAACATGAGGGGTGGGAAACGCATCCGCGCCGAAAAGGCAACGCAGTCTCCGCATCAAAGGAAGGAACCTTACCAAAGGAAGGAAACCAGCTGGGCAACAGAAAAAAACAAGTGCTCAACAGGAGCAACAACCCAGGAAAAGACAAAAAACCAGGGGATACAAAAACTTATCCCAACAGCCAGAGGTCCCCAACAAGGGACCCTAGGGAATTGCCGCACTAAGAACCTTGCGGCCAAAGGAAGCATCCGCCGATGCCTGAACATCTACTTTGTAGAATTTTGTGAACGTGTGTACGGTCGACCAGGTCGCCGCCTTACACACCTGGGCTACAGAAGCCCCATGACGACAGGCCCAAGACGTACTCAAAGATCTAGTAGAGTGCGCCTTCACAGGCACAGGGGGAACCTTCCCCCGCAAAGCATAGGCCTGTTCAATGGTCTGCCTGATCCATTTGGCGATGGTAGAGGCCGAAGCCGCCATGCCCTTCCGAGGACCCTCTGGAAGAACAAACAAGGAGTCCGTCTTTCGAAAAGACTCAGTCGATTTAAGGTAAACCCTTATCGCCCGAACAACATCCAGAGAATGCAATCTCACCTCCTTTGGATGTTTAGGCTTTGCGCACAGCGAAGGTAAGACAATATCCTCATTAAGATGGAATTCCGAAACTCGTTTCGGAAGAAAAGAAGGATTAGGTCGCAAGACCACCTTATCCAAATGAGCAACCAGGTACGGAGACTTGCAGGACAAAGCTGCCAGCTCCGACACTCTGCGAGCCGAAGTGATCGCCACCAAAAAGGCGACCTTTTTGGACAACATAGACAACGAGATCTCCCTGATCTGTTCAAAAGGAGCACGTTGCAACAGACAGGACGAGATTCAAGTCCCAAGGGGGCAAAGGATCCCTCCTAGGAGGAACCAGATGCCACACACCCTGAACAAAAGTGCCAACCAAGGAGTTTGAAGCCACGGGACGTTGAAACAGAACGGCCAGCGCAGACACCTGACCCTTGATCGTAGCCAGCGCCAAACGCTGATCAACACCCGTTTGAAGGAAAGACAGCACACGGGAAACCGAGTACATGCGAGGTGAAAACCCCCTGGACTCACACCAGGCAAAATAGGCCTTCCAAGTACGGTAATAAACCTTCCCCGAGGAAGACTTCCTCGCGTTGATCAAAGTATGAACGACCTCTGGAGAGAGACCCCTCTCCTTCAGGACCTCGGTCTCAACAGCCAGGCCGTCAAAGCCAGCGACTGTAAAGCAGGATGGTATATTGGTCCTTGAGACAGTAGATCGTCTCGAAGAGGCAGACGCCACGGGGCATCGACCGCCAGATTCACGAGGTCTGCGTACCAGGACCGGCGAGGCCAGTCCGGTGCCACAAGAATCACCGTGCTGCGTTCCGAGTGTAACCTGCGAAGGAACCTGGACAGCAACTGAATCGGTGGAAACGCGTACATCAGCCTGTACTGATGCCACGGGGCCACTAACGCGTTTGACGCGTCTGCCCGAGGGTCGCGCGTCCTTGCCACGAACCTTTTCACCTTGTTGTTGAGACGAGACGCGAACAGGTCCACATCTGGAAGACCCCACTTCGCGCACAACATCTGGAAGACAGCCGGGTGGAGAGACCATTCCCCCTGATCCAGGGTCTGGCGACTCAGATAGTCCGCCTGCCAGTTCTCCACCCCCGGAATGTGAACCGCCGTTTTCGCCGGGACATGAGTCTCGGCCCAAGACAGAATGTCGGCCACTTCTCGAGCCGCTCGGGCACTCCTGGTGCCCCCTTGGTGGTTGATGTAGGCCACCGCCGTGGCATTGTCCGTCTGCACCCGAACCGGGCAGCCCTGCAGCCGGTCCGTCCAGCGATGAAGACAGAGACTTATCGCACGCAATTCCAGAATGTTGATCGGAAGGGAAGACTCCCCCTCTGACCAAGTTCCCTGGGCGGAGAGAACGCCCAGAACACCACCCCAGCCCGACAGGCTGGCATCCGTGGTGATCACCGTCCACGAGACAGGACGAAACGACTTGCCCCCGGACACCATCGGGGACTGGAGCCACCACAGAAGGTTTCTTCTGGTGCGATAACTCAACGAGATTTGAAGATCCAGAGATTGAGGTCGCCCGTCCCACCTGGACAGGATCTCCGCTTGGAGACCCCGCGTGTGAAACTGGGCGAAGGGAATCGCCTCGAAGGCCGAGACCATCAATCCCAGACATCTCATGCACGTCCGCAGAGACAAGTGCGGAACGTCCCTGAGGGACCTGACTGCCTCCTGAAGAGTTCTGAGTTTGTCTTCCGGCAGGAAGACCTTCGCCTGCACAGAGTCCAGAATCATTCCCAGGTAGGGAAGACGAACCGACGGACTCAGTGTCGACTTTGGAAAATTTATCGTCCAACCAAACTCCTGCAGAGTTTGCATCGTGACAGACAGGTCCTTCTCCAGACCCTGGCTGGTCGCAGACCAAACCAGAATGTCGTCCAGATACCCCAGGACAGAAATGCCCTGGGCCCTCAATAATGCCAGAACCGGTGCAAGCACCTTGGTGAAGACCCGCGGAGCCGAGGCGAGACCAAAAGGCAACGCCACGAACTGGTAGTGATCCTCCGCAATGGCAAATCGAAGGAACCTCTGGTGACCCTCGAAAATGGGGATGTGAAGATACGCATACTTCAAATCGATGGAGGCCATGAATTCCCCCGGAACCAGGGCAGCCACCACCGACCGCAGGGATTCCATGCGGAACTTGCGAACCCGCACAGAGCGGTTCAGAGCCTTCAAGTCCAGAATTGGACGAACCTTGCCCTCCTTTCTGGGCACGGTGAACAGATTGGAATAAAACCCCCGAAATCTGTCCCGATGAGGCACCGGAACCACCACTCCCTGAGCCCTCAGGTCCCGCACCGCCAGGTGCAGGTCCCGCAAACGCTCTGGAGACAGTTGAAGATTTGAGGGAAAAAATCTGCTCTCCGGCCGAGAGAGAAACTCGATCTTGTAACCAGATCGAACGATCTCCTGAACCCATCTGTCCCGCACACGGGCCAACCAGGGTTGAAGAAAACCGAGCAAGCGTCCCCCCACCCCAAAACTGGGTGAGGGCGCCCCTTCAGGCCGAACTGTTATGGGCTGCAGATCCGGATTGGCCGGACTTCTGTTTCCCAGACCAGGGCTTCTTCTGAGAGCCTTGACCTTTGAACGGCTTGCCCTTGTAGTGCGGCCGAAAGGCACGAAAGGACCCCTGAGGGGGCCGAAAATTAGCATGCTTCTTCCCAGAAGCCCCCTTAGCCTTGGGGAAATGGGGCAAGAGAGTGCTCTTACCCCCGGTGATCCCCTTAATCAACACATCCAAGGACTCCCCAAAAAGGCGAGACCCATCATAAGGCAGATTGGCTAAGGTCTTACGTGAAGATTGGTCCACCGACCAACATTTTAACCAAACCAGGCGGCGAGACAACACCGCCACGCTGTGCACACGTGCAGCCAATGGAACCAGGTCCGCATCACACAGATACATGACACCCTGGTGGATTTGATCCACCATATCCAGGGTCGCCGGCGAGGCCGAGTCGGCCACTAGGACGCGCCTAAGCATCTGCGTCCAACTTGCGATCGCCTGGGCCGCCATGAGAGAAGCAAACAGAGCTTTAAGCATAGAACCCGTAACAGAATAAGTATGACGGGCAAGAGACTCCAATCTCCTATCCGTGGCATCACGGAACACAGGGGAATCCTCTGCAGGAATCGCAGTGGCCTTGTTTAAAACCGCAATTGCGTGATCCACTGGGGGAGGCACACACCACCTTTCATCAGTGGAAGGCTAGAAAGGATAACGCAGCTTGAACCTACTTGGTACAGCAAAAGGTTTGCGCAGATTGCGCCATTGTTCCTTAACAGCTCGCTGAAAATCATCATTGCAGGGAAAAACCTGCGGCGTCCTGCGTTTTCTCTGCGTCCCATAGGCCGCCAAGGCAGCGGGGGGACACACTTCATCCTGCAAACGCAGTGTTTGCTTTATGGAAGCAATCAATTCATCCATGATTGCAAGCTCTTCAGGCGAGCCAGGGGGAGAATTATCAACCCCCTCAACTTCAGCCTCCACCTCGGACCCCACTAGATCTAGGGAGGAGCGGGACCCCGATAAGGAGGCCCCCGCCATAACAACCCCATCACCTTCACCCTCAGAATCAGAGGAAAGAGCAATTCTGGGTCTTTTAGTAGATTGAGCAGCCACCAGCATCTGCACCTGAGCAGCAAGGCCAGCCACAATAGTGGCTAAATCCCCCCCTGGGGGGGAAACAGCGGTCCCCTGGCTTTCCACCAAGGCGGTAGGAAATTTGCCCTCCTGAGAATCCATTGCCCCTGTAATGCCAGACAATAAAGGGTTAACTGCCCCTTTAAGCAAGCGCAGCCCACCGCACCACACTCAAGCACAATGAGACCCCCACAGGGAATATGCAAACTGAACACAGGCAATGGATAGCAAGAACAGAAGGATAAAACCTGAGGAGACCCTCGCCGCTGCTGCTGCCTCGATCGGTGTTCCTGGAAAGAGGAAGTGATGCTGCCAGGGCGCTCTATGAAAGCCTATGGAGGCTACAAGAAAATGGCCGCCATGCATGTAAAACATGCGGCCGGAGCGAGTGTAGGCAAAATGGCGCCGTTTGGCGCCGAAACCGCCGCTCCACAGTGCAGTACTGCACACGTGACATCCCTGTACAGGAATACATGTCAGATCGCCGCAGCGATCGCTGTATATGCCCAAACATGCCCCACAGCACACAGCTTCTCACACTGACCAGACTGACACACACAGTGTCACACAGCTCCCCCCCCCCCCCTTGCAGCCCACAGCATGCAGCCGAGAGATAGGGAGACAAGCAGTGTGAATAGAGGCAGGTTACACAGTCCCAGACTGACACCCCCCCCAGACAGACAGGTCCCCACATAGATACACTTACCTCTCAATGGCGTGGGGGACCCGCACAGGCGAACAAGCCGCTGCACATGAGGCAGGGAGAGTCGCAATTCAAGACGCACAAAATGGGGGTTAAGAAACCGCACAGCGTCCAGTGAGGTAGCCACCTCACCAATCATCCCTGCACCGAACAGGGATGGGTCGTTCACTGTGCCAGGAGCGTTACCTGGCTGAACGCTCGATGGCAGGCTGGGAAGCCACTGACCCACGACCTGCGACCAGGGGGATCAGCCCGAGACCCAGCCCGCATGATCCTCTTCATCAGAAGAACTAACTAACGCTGACAAAAATAACAGCTGAGTAAAGGTAGAGAGAAAACTCAAACAAAATTATAAAAAGAAGAAAGAGTCTGGGGCAGAAAGCCCCAGCACAGAAAAAGCCAGCCACTCCTGACAAGCTAGACATTAAAACTGAGATATGGTTGCAGGAAGTAGGAGGGTATTGACTGAGGGGACCACCCCTTGAGGGTGGGATATGTTAAAAGCTTTAATGTTAACATATTCTGTTGCCTAGCTACTCCTTCGGAGCAAAGTCTAATGCCCCATATGTGACGAATATGAAGAGGCGGCGACTGTCGGAGGACGTAAGAGAAATTTGATTTTTTTAATAGGAATTTTTTTTTTTCAGAATTGTTGCGCTTTTTTGTTTATAGTGCAAAAAATAAAAATCACACAGGTGATCAAATACCACCAAAAGAAAGCTCTATGTGCAAGACCACACAATTGTCAGTTAAAGTAACAGTGCCGAATCGCCAAAAAAGGGCCTGGTCATTGGAGGGTAAAACCTTTCAGTCCTTAAGTGGTTAGGATACACATGAATGTAATTTAGGTTAAAGGGTTAGTTCACCTTCACTGGAATAATACTGTGTTGCAACCAATGCATGTAATTTACAAATGATAAAAAGTAAAGCGACTGGATAAGGACCTTATCTAGAATAAAAATGAAATATTGAATATAATAAACACATAAAAAGAAATACAAAATTCAAACATAAATAGAACAGAAGTCCACAGAAAGTTCAATTCACAGTGCAGAACAAACAAGTGAAAAGTTTCTTCTGAGACTCAAACTTTGTGACAGGACCAGCAGACACCTTCACCCCAAAGTCATAGATGGAATGCTCGCTTAGCTACACCCCACAACCCCCTATTCGGTGGTCATAAAGTGCTTTTTTTTGCCCGTTTATAATGAACCCCAAATCTCCTCAGAGGATGCTCCTCAATTCATCAGGAATGCCAACAATCCAGTAAATACAGTGAGATATTGCACCAAATTGCTGATGTAAAGTAAACAGACAAAAGCCTCTCTATAGTGTGAAAAAGCTTTAAGAAAAAAGGGAAAATGAACTTACATTTAGTTAAAAGCAATGTGCATGTAAAAAAAAAAAACTACTCAGCCTGCATATAATCACCACTTCCTGGAAGGGAATAACTTCAGTAAGAGGCTCTGCCCAAAGCGTTTTGTCATCAAGACGTCTTCCAGGGCACAAAACTGCCTGTGCAGGTAAAAGGTGGCTGTAGATAAAAACAAACTGCAGCTTTGACCAAAGTTAACCAATGCCCCAGCTATAGGCAATTTCTGTACCTCCTAAAGCCTGACTGAAAAACTCCCAGAAATTGTATCCCCTATCCTGCCTTGTTGCTAGGATACTTCAAGCCAACTTAGAGCCCATTCACACTGGGGTGACCTGGTCGCCTGACAGGTCGCCTGCCCATAGATAAGCACATGACCCGTTCTAATAGGAGCGACACTAGTCGCTCCGACTTAGAAAAAGGGTCCGGAGCTTCTTTGGGGCGACCTGTATTGACTTCAATGATATGAAGTCCGTGCATGCCGCTCCGAGGTCACGGTGCGCGCTGCGCACCGCGACCTCACAGGTCGCCCCGGCAAGTAGCGTCACCCCTATGAACGGGGTCTTAGTCCCCCTTCCAATGTGCTTTCTCTACATATATTACATAGTTACATAGTAGGTGAGGTTGAATAAAGACAATAGTCCATCCAGTTCAACCTGTGTAGGTGTGTGTAGCTGTAATCATCTCACATAGCCCTGAATGTTCTGATCCTTGAGATGTACGTCTAAGAGTCTTTTGAAAGCCACCATACTTCCCACAGAAACCACCTCTTGTGGTAGAGAATTCCACAATCTTGTAGCCCTAACAGTAAAGAACCCCCCACGTTGCCTGAGGTTAAAACGCTTGTCCTCTAATCGCATTGTATGCCCTCGAGTCCTCATGCAATCCCTTCGACTGAATAGTTGTTTTCTCTTACGTCCTCCGACAGTCGCCGCCTCTTCATATTCGTCACATATGGGGTATTAGACTTTGCTCCGAAGGAGTAGCTAGGCAACAGAATATGTTAACAATAAAGCTTTTAACATATCCCACCCTCAAGGGGTGGTCCCCTCAGTCAATACCCTCCTACTTCCTGCAACCATATCTCAGTTTTAATGTCTAGCTTGTCAGGAGTGGCTGGCTCTCTCTGTGCTGGGACTTTCTGTCCCAGACTCTTTCTTCTTTTTAATATTTTGTTTGAGTTTTTCTCTCTACCTTTACTTAGCTGTTATTTTGTCAGCGTTAGTTAGTTCTTCGGATGAAGAGGATCATGCGGACTGGGTCTCGGGCTGATCCCCCTGGTCGCAGGTCGTGGGTCAGTGGCTTCCCAGTCTGCCATCGAGCGTTCAGCCAGGTAACGCTCCTGGCACAGTGAACGACCCATCCCTGTTTGGTGCAGGGATGATTGGTGAGGTGGCTACCTCACTGGACGCTGTGCGGTTTCTTAACCCCCCTTGTGTGCGTCTTGAATGCGACTCTCCCTGCCTCATGTGCAGCGGCTTGTTCGCCTGTGCGGGTCCCCCACGCCATGTGAGGATCCCCATATTCGAGGGTCATCAGAGGTACCTTCGATTTGCCATTGCGGAGGATCACTACCAGTTCGTGGCGTTGCCCTTTGGTCTCGCCTCGGCTCCGCGGGTCTTCACCAAGGTGCTTGCATTATTGAGGGCCCAGGGCGTTTCTGTCCTGGGGTATCTGGACGACATTCTGGTTCGGTCTGCGACCAGCCAGGGTCTGGAGAAGGACCTGTCTGTCACGATGCAAACTCTGCAGGAGTTTGGTTGGACGATAAATTTTCCAAAGTCGACACTGAGTCCGTCGGTTCGTCTCCCCTATCTGGGAATGATTCTGGACTCGGTGCAGGCGAAGGTCTTCCTGCTGGAAGACAAACTCAGGACTCTCCGGGAGGAAGTCAGGTCCCTCAGGGACGTTCCGAACTCGTCTCTGCGGACGTGTATGAGATGTCTGGGATTGATGGTCTCGGCCTTCGAGGCGATTCCTTTCGCCCAGTTTCACACGCGGGGTCTCCAAGCGGAGATCCTGTCCAGGTGGGACGGGCGACCTCAATCTCTGGATCTTCAAATCTCGTTGAGTCATCGCACCAGAGGAAACCTTCTGTGGTGGCTCCAGTCCCCGTTGGTGTCCGGGGGCAAGTCGTTTCGTCCGATCTCGTGGACGGTAATCACCACGGATGCCAGCCTGTCGGGCTGGGGTGGAGTTCTGGGCGTTCTGTCCGCCCAGGGGACTTGGTCGGAGGGGGAGTCTTCCCTTCCGATCAACATTCTGGAATTGCGTGCGATAAGTCTCTGTCTTCATCGCTGGACGGACCGGCTGCAGGGTTGCCCGGTTCGGGTGCAGACGGACAATGCCACGGCGGTGGCCTACATCAACCACCAAGGGGGCACCAGGAGTGCCCGAGCGGCTCGAGAAGTGGCCGACATTCTGTCTTGGGCCGAGACTCATGTCCCGGCGATAACGGCGGTTCACATTCCGGGAGTGGAGAACTGGCAGGCGGACTATCTGAGTCGCCAGACCCTGGATCAGGGGGAATGGTCTCTCCACCCGGCTGTCTTCCAGATGTTGTGCGCGAAGTGGGGTCTTCCAGATGTGGACCTGTTCGCGTCTCGTCTCAACAACAAGGTGAAGAGGTTCGTGGCAAGGACGCGCGACCCTCGGGCAGACGCGTCGGACGCGTTAGTGGCCCCGTGGCATCAGTACAGGCTGATGTACGCGTTTCCACCGATTCAGTTGCTGTCCAGGTTCCTTCGCAGGTTACACTCGGAACGCAACACGGTGATTCTTGTGGCACCGGACTGGCCTCGCCGGTCCTGGTACGCAGACCTCGTGAATCTGGCGGTCGACGCCCCGTGGCGTCTACCTCTTCGAGACGATCTACTGTCTCAAGGACCGATATACCATCCTGCTTTACAGTCGCTGGCTTTGACGGCCTGGCTGTTGAGACCGAGGTCCTGAAGGAGAGGGGTCTCTCTCCGGAGGTCGTTCATACTTTAATCAACGCGAGGAAGTCTTCCTCAGGGAAGGTTTATTACCGTACTTGGAAGGCCTATTTTGCCTGGTGTGAGTCCAGGGGGTTTTCACCCCGCTCGTACTCGGTGTCCCGTGTGCTGTCTTTCCTTCAAACGGGTGTTGATCAGCGTTTGGCGCTGGCTACGATAAAGGGTCAGGTGTCTGCTCTGGCCGTTCTGTTTCAACGTCCCGTGGCTTCCAACCCATTGGTTGGCACCTTTGTTCAGGGTGTGCGGCATCTGGTTCCCCCTAGGCGGGATCCTCTGCCCCCTTGGGACTTGAATCTCGTTCTATCTGTGTTACAACGTGCTCCTTTTGAACAGATCAGGGAGATCTCGTTGTCTATGTTGTCCAAAAAGGTCGCCTTTTTGGTGGCGATCACTTCGGCTCGCAGAGTGTCGGAGCTGGCGGCTTTGTCCTGCAAGTCTCCGTACCTGGTTATTCATTTGGATAAGGTGGTCTTGTGACCTAATCCTTCTTTTCTTCCGAAACGAGTTTTGGAATTCCATCTTAATGAGGATATTGTCTTGCCTTCGTTGTGCACGAAGCCTAAACATCCAAAGGAGGTGAGATTGCACACTCTGGATGTTGTTCGGGCGATAAGGGTTTACCTTAAATCGACTGAGTCTTTTCGAAAGACGGACTCCTTGTTTGTTCTTCCAGAGGGTCCTCGGAAGGGCATGGCGGCTTCGGCCTCTACCATCGCCAAATGGATCAGGCAGACCATTGAACAGGCCTATGCTTTGCAGGGGAAGGTTCCCCCTGTGCCTGTGAAGGCGCACTCTACTAGATCTCTGAGTACGTCTTGGGCCTGTCGTCATGGGGCTTCTGTAGCCCAGGTGTGTAAGGCGGCGACCTGGTCGACCGTGCACACTTTCACGAAATTCTACAAAGTAGATGTTCAGGCGTCGGCGGATGCTTCCTTTGGCCGCAAGGTTCTTAGTGCGGCTGTTCCCTAGGGTCCCTTGTTGGGGACTCCTGGCTGTTGGGATAAGTTTTATATCCCCTGGTTTTTTGTCTTTTCCTGGGTTGTTGCTCCTGTTGAGCACTTGTTTTTTGCTGTTGCCCAGCTGGTTTCCTTCCTTTGGTAAGGTTCCTTTCCTTGATGCGGAGACTGCGTTGCCTTTCGGCGCGGATGCGTTTCCCACCCCTCATGTTTGCACTGCTTTGGGACGTCCCCATATGTGACGAATATGAAGAGGCGGCGACTGTCGGAGGACATAAGAGAAAACGGAATTTTTGTAAAATCTTACCTGTAAAATTCCTTTCTCCGAGTCCTCCGACAGTCGCCGCCCCCGCCCCTCTTTTGGGGTTTGGTTGTATACTCTACTGCTATTCCACTAAAACTGAGATATGGTTGCAGGAAGTAGGAGGGTATTGACTGAGGGGACCACCCCTTGAGGGTGGGATATGTTAAAAGCTTTATTAACATATTCTGTTGCCTAGCTACTCCTTCGGAGCAAAGTCTAATATCCCATATGTGACGAATATGAAGAGGCGGCGACTGTCGGAGGACTCAGAGAAAGGAATTTTACAGGTAAGATTTTACAAAAATTCCGTTTTTCTATGCTGAGATCCCCATTGAGATATTTATAAATTGCTATCATGTCCCCCCTCAGGCGTCTCTTCTCCAGGGAGAATAAATCAAGCGATTGCAGACGCTCTTCATAATTAAAGGTCCTCCAATCCCCTAATCAGTTTAGTTGCCCTTCTCTGGACTCTCTCCAGCTCCAACACATCCCTTCTGAGGACTGGCGACCAGAACTGGACAGAATACTCCAGATGCGGTCGGACCAGAGTTTTATAAAGTGGAAGGATTATAGTCTTATCTCTGGAATGCATCCCTTTCTTTATGCATGCTAATATTCTGCTGGCTTTGGGAGCTGCCGCTTGACATTGCATGCTATTGCCTAATCTATCATCAACCAAGACTCCCAGATCTTTCTCCATTTTTGATTCCCCCAAGGGTTCCCCTCTTAAAGTGTATTGTGCTTTTATGTTTTTAGTCCCCAAGTGCAAAACCTTACACTTCTCCACCTTAAACCTCATTTGCCATGTCGTTGCCCACTCCGTTATTTTGTCCAGGTCATTCTGTAGGATATCTGCTTCATGCTGTGCAGTTATTGCCCTGGCCAATTTTGTGTCATCTGCAAAAATTGCAGATGACCGTTGCAGTAGTTCTGAGCACAGTGATGTTGCGATGGAGGAGAGTGGCACATGTGTGGGGGTTTGAGAGCTCGCTCCTGTGTTGGTGGGGGTGAACAGTAAGAGCTGGGAGTATCTTAGGAATCTCCTACCAACAAGGCCAGACAGGATGATTCTATCTCTGGGATTTTTTTTTTTGGTAGGCTTCCAGAGGTACGTAAATAGGCTTGACCTATAGCAAGGGCATTATTCAACTTTCTTCAAAGCTCCACAGTTTTGTATCTACAGGTATTCCTTACCTGCATAGACAGTTTTTTTTTTTTTTTTTTTTCAAAGGTGAACTAACCCTTTAATTTACATCTTTATTCCCAATACCTACTGCCCTCCAATGCATGTGCAGGGGGGGGGGGGGGGGATGTACAGCTTGTAAATCTATACAACATCTCTCAGTCCTAACATTAGGGCCACACACCTACTATTGTGCGGTTCCGCTTTTGCGGCTAAAACAGCCCTGACCTGTGGAGGCATGAATTCCACTAGACAAAGCATCACACTGCCTCTGCCAGCTTGCCTTCTTCCAATACTACATCCTGGTGCCACCTCTTCCCCAGGTAAATGACGCACCCACCCATACACATGCTGTAAAAGAAAATGTAATTCATCAGACCAAGCCACCTTTTTCCATTGCTCCCTGTGCCAATTTTGATTCTCACGTGCCCATTTGTAGGTCATTTGGGCTGTGGACACGGGTCAGCATGGGCTCCCTGCCCGGCTGCACAGCCCCATACAACCCAACTGTGATGCTCTGTGTGTTTTGACACCTATCAGAACCAGCACTTGCTTTTTCAGCAACTTGAGCTTCAGTAGCTCTTCCATTGGATCGGACTACAAAGTTCAGCCCCCAGCCTCCATCAATAAACCTTTGCCACCCACGACCTTGTCCCCAGGTTGGCCGGTTTTCCTTTCTTTGGACCACTGCAGACTGGAAACATCCCACAAGAGATGCAGTTTTGGAGTTGCTCTGACCCAGTTGCCTAAACTTGGCTATTATCAGTCACTCAAATCCTAACCCTTGTCCATTTTTTTTCCTGCTTTTAACAACACTAACTTCAGGGACAACATGTTTACTTGCTGCCTGATCTATCCCACCCACTTTGAGATGCTACTGTCAGGTGATAATCAATGTTACCAGTCATTGGTTATAATGTTACACATGATCCATGGTTTAAATTCTTTTAATTTTGAATGGCAACCCAACACACTTTTCCAGCGCACCTCATCATGCATTGGAGTAGATCACCGCGTGTTGTGGTGAGGTTTGTTGAAAGGGGAAAAGAAAAGCAGTGCATATCCCTTTTTCTGTGCACCTATTCATAATGACTAGGCTACCCTTAACACAGTTCATACTAAACTGTGAAAGTTCCACACACAGGGACCCTAAAGTCTTTCAGTCTGTGGAGGTGGCTATAAATGCCTCAAAAGTCTTCAGTTGAAACAACTCTTCCAATGATTGGGCCATTTCCTACCTCGAAGGTTGAAGATTCTCCTTATCACCGCAAACATATTCCAAATGGTTGGCAAATGTTTGTGCAAGGGACACCTGATCTTTCCCTCTTTAATATAAAATAGGAATTGATGAGAGGGTAAGTGTGCCTAATAGTCTATATTAGGGGGTCTCCAAACTTTCTAAAGGGCCAGTTTACTGTCCTTACTTTACTGTACTGACTTTAGGAGGGCCAGATTGCAGCCAGTGGGAGATAATGCCTCAGGTGGTCAGTGGGGATAATAAATAAATTGCATAGCACCCCTGTGGTCAGTAGGAGAAGGACTAGTGCCCCTATCATTGGTGTCAATGGGAGGAATAGTGCCCTATCGTTGTCAGTGTGAGGAACAGTGCCCCATTGTAATCAGTGGGAGGAAAAGTGCAGCATCTTTAGTGGCAGTGGGAAGAATTATGCCCCACTGTTGGCGTCAGTAGGGGTAATAGTACCTCCTATCAGCGGAAGGAATAGTGTCCCAAGGGCAGGATAAAGTCAAGCAAAGGGCTGCATTCATCCACAGGCCATAGTTTGGAGATTACCAGGTCTATGGGCCAAGGATTGCAGGGGTTCTCTGAGCTGGAGCCATTTGGTTGACAACTGTCCAGGAGTGGTCATCTACTGGCACCTGTCTATTTTAAGTAATATCAGTGTGTCTTTTGCCTATTATTGATTGTGGGTGGGCAGCTGATTACATAGAAAGGTATTAGTACAGTAATAAATATGGCACTGCAAGAAAGGAAAGATTGGCAGTTTACCAATGATTTTAAAGTAGAATTCCAGGTATGGACATGTATACATAGTTACATTGGTCCAGCTGAAGTCATTTTTGGGACATAGTTACATTGGCCCCTACTCTAGTCTGAGTGCTCAGTTTTGTAGCAAGCACTGTGCAGAGTAACACAGGAAAAGAGGGGAAGATGTCCCGTATTCCAAGATATGGATTTTAAAAAGGTAAGTCCAAATTCCTTTTAATTGTACAACATCCAAAGCAATGAATAAGAAAAGGTGAGTAACAAGGCAAACAGAATTGTGTCAACAGACCCAACTCAAGAGTGCTGCTGCAAGAACCTTGTGGCCTAAAGCTGCACCTGCAGAAGACTGGATGTCCACCTAGTAGAACTTGGAAAAGCTATGAACAGAAGACCAGATGGTGGACTTTCAAAGCTCGCCAGTAAACTTCTACTAATCTGGTAGAGGTGCTTTGACCTTTAGCACTTCAAATGAATCCTACCCACCTAGTGATGGCAGAGCTTGAGGCAGTATGGCCCTTACAAGGTCCTGAAAGCAGGACAAAAAGGGAGTTGGTCTTCCTGATTTACGCTGTGGACAAGTTTGTTGGACAGTGTTTCTATGTCCATGAGATGCTCTGGCTTCTCTCAAGGTGCAAGAAAGGAGAGAGCGGCGCCAGCTTAGTATAGTACAAGTTTATTTAACACTGTTAAAATTGGTGACTCACTGTCCGAGGTTGGGTGAGACCGGTACACAAAGACTGTTAGGGTCATCCATCTTCCTCTTCCAGGATAGTGGTCATAGGAGAAGGTGGTGAGGTTCCAGAGGTATAGCCGAGCCGCTGTGGGGCTGCTAGTTGTCACTGGCCGCGGCGGAGCATGCACAACAGGGCTCCGGCTGCCGACTTCTGATCCCTGATGACATCACTTCCTGGCAGGAGAAAAATAGGGGTTGCACGCGTTCAGAGCATCCGTGCTCCTTCGTCAGGCGATGGAGCACGGATGCTCTGAACGCGTGCAACCCCTATTTTTCTCCTGCCAGGAAGTGATGTCATCAGGGATCAGAAGTCGGCAGCCGGAGCCCTGTTGTGCATGCTCCGCCGCGGCCAGTGACAACTAGCAGCCCCACAGCGGCTCGGCTATACCTCTGGAACCTCACCACCTTCTCCTATGACCACTATCCTGGAAGAGGAAGATGGATGACCCTAACAGTCTTTGTGTACCGGTCTCACCCAACCTCGGACAGTGAGTCACCAATTTTAACAGTGTTAAATAAACTTGTACTATACTAAGCTGGCGCCGCTCTCTCCTTTCTTGCATCTCTCAGGGCTTCTCCACGCTTCAGCCGGCTGCCGCGGACTATAGCTTCCCTACAGTACCAAACTTTGTTACCCCCCACGCAGCCCCATAACCCCCCCCCCCTCCCATCCACCCACATTCCTTGTACCACCTTGGGATATTAGAAGAGCGCCATGACACCCCCCACTTTCTCTCAAGGTGCCCCTTGTTGACTGATATAGGCCATGGCATTGTCTAAACTCTGATTAGATTCCTCTGAAGAAGGGGGGAGTCCAGTGGTGCAGAGCCATTCTTACCAAGTTCCAAGATGTTGATGGGGAGCTTGGCTTCATCTGTGGACCGTATTCCCTGAACTGTGAAGGATTGGAAAACTCCGTAGCCAGAAAGACTGGCATCTTATTATCTACCAGTGATATGGCATCACCTCATTCGCTGTACTTAGAAGATCACTGCCTGCGTTACAGACCACCCCTGATCTTGCATGATCAATGACTGATAAGGATAAAACCACCTCCACCCCATCAGGGGTATAAGGATTAGCCCAGGATTTATGGGAACAATACTCACGAGAGTGATCTTTAGAGAGAGATACCCATCAGCTAAAAACTGGGGTTTAGCTGAGCTGAGAGGGATTATGCCTTTATTTATAGGCCAGTGTCCAATCACCTGAAAGTGGGATCATAACCCAAGTAGTCATGAGTATGAACTTATAACTTATGTCCTGCAATTTTCTATTAAGAAATAAACTATTTTTGGCACTTCAATATAGGTTTGTAAAACACATCTCAAAAAAAAAAAAAAAATTATATATATTTATATAAAAACATAAAAATCTTACAGGCAATTAAATTTTCCTGTTCAACAAATGAAAATCATCCTATCAAATGTAACACACGCTGCATATATCATGGGATTTTCAATCTCAGAGCAGACACCAACTTTTTTTTTTTTTAATACATTTGCCAAAATTCTGAATGTGTATGTGTGAATGACATTTTTTACCTTCAGAGAAAAGCTCATAAGAACCAGAGGGGGGTTTTAAAGTGGTATATTGGTCTACTTCCCAAGTCCAATATCTACTTTAACGATCTTATTTCCTAGTAAATGTTCCAACACTCTTCTGCATTACCTTTGGGGCCTGCCAATAGATTCTGGTACAACCAGTCCCATCTTTATAACCCCCCCCCCCCCTTTTTTTTTTTCTTTGATACACAATCTGAATAGTGTTCCTTTCTCTATGAGATAAAAAGGTAACTGCACATTGTAAATGGTTCAACGAAAGATCACTGTACAAATATGCATGATTAGTCAAACAGAAAATATGCCACCATATGTCCGTCCAGTGATTTTACTATAAGTAGGCCAGTAAAAAAACCTACACAAGTCCCACATTGTCTATGTAACTAGGGATGGAGGCACCTCGCCTACAGGCTGGTGCTTCATTTAAAGTCCCACCGTGCGATTTTCGTGAGTTTTTGGTGGATGCAGTCAAATTTGACCCCAGTTTTTTCATATACAGGGATGGAGACCATAGCATGACCTGCTTGTCTCATGTAAAGTCCCAAATATATTTTTAATGAAATTAGGGATGGAGGCACTGAGCTATACAGGCCAACTGCCTCATATAAAGTCCCAATCTGTGTTTTACACTGCATCCGCCAAGGGATTGGAGGTGTATGCTTCTCAGCTGGTCGTTTTCAGTTTGTACCATCTTAAGAACATTGCTATTAGAGCACTGAGATACCATACTAGTCGTGGATGGAAGTGGGGTGGGGGAAGTTTGGGCTGCTCCCTCCCACCTGCTTCCTATCCACCCATTAGCAACCATGTGCTCCCAGAGTGGAGACACTTAAATTTAAAAGTGTTAGGGATATGTATATTGAGACAGGTCTACTTGGTTGGTGGCAGACTGGAGGGTGAGTACATTAGACTGGGGGCTGGCTGGCTTCCATGCACCTCTTTTAATCCTTTTCAATTTGTTTTTTCCGATACAGGGATGGAGACGCTGGGCATACCTGCCGATGTCTCATTTAAAGTCCCACATAGCCCACATTGTCCAAGTCCAATTAATAACATAACCTATTCTGCCAATAGAGGATCAAAGGTCATGAAGCTGGTTAGGCTGGGCTAAATGTAGCTCTCAAACCACCATGGGTAACTAGACAAAAACAAAGTGTACAGTCTCTTGACAGGGGGGGGGGGTCACACCCCCAAACAGGTTGTCCCAGCAACCCAGTACAAAAACTTGTCCCACGTCCTCTCCAGCTCTCTCTGCTTGTACCGAGCGGTGCCGGGTTTTCCATAGCCATACACACACCCTGTGGACTTTACTGACCTGCCTGTCTGAGCTGTCCAGCAGTATACCTAATCCACCCACGTGCTGACACAGGATTGCTGCACAGACCAATACAAGATCGTACGACTCAGCTGTGAGGGCTGCCACTTGGACCAGCTCTTAATGATGAGCTTTTTTTCAAGATCCCGTTGTGTAAGTGCAATGATTTTATATTTCAGTTTGGCTTATTAAAAGGGTAACTGCACTAGGGTCTGTGCGCTCTTTGTTTTGTCTATTTTGTCTCTGAATAGTCAAACACTATGGGGGAGGGGGGGGGGCAGCTGATCCTGGGGCAAAATAATAGCAATTGGCTTGTAAAATTCATCCATACACAAAACATAATGACTTCTCTCCATCCCTGCTATGGTAAATCCCCACTATGGCATACTATCACATTGTCAACGTGAAAACAACTTTTAATGAAATAAAATAGTTTATTAAAGAAAAATATATTTACATATGTATAAACCATCAATCATCAGCTTGTACTTCTGAATTTGTATCGCTGGATTGTGTTTCTGCTGCTGTGGTCATTACTGGACTGGCCACTGGCTGTGAGCTGCTTTCCACTACATTGTCTACTTCTTCCAACAAATCTTCATCAAAATCCTCCGGAATCTCATCGGGCTCAGCAGGCGGAGCCTGAGACACAACTGGTGTCGGGGTCACTGCTGAAAGAGCAAAAGGAGACAATTTACATAAACAGCCAATCCAGAGATGGGAAAATAATGTCATTGTAATTTCCTGATTGGCTCACCACAGGGCACCCATCCAACTGTCAGCATCTGTTTTTGTGCTTTTTACATTAACTCAAACTGATTTCTACATAAGAACATTCTAAATAAGGATTTCAACAAAATGTTTTCTACAGAAAGATGAAAGGGGAGGAGTCGGCGTTTATGGCCACAGAACTCGACAGTAACGCCTCTCATATTGGCAATCCATAAGAACAGTCAATGTTGCAACAAGAGTCCTTTTCATCCCTGAATTAGAATCTATGAAGCAAAAGTGCAAACTATGTAAAAACACTGCTTTAAAGTTGAAAATTATTTTTTTTCTAAATGTATCGCTGGTCTAATTAACCACCTGACCTCCAGAAGATTTACCCCCCTTCATGACCAGGCCATTTTTTGAGATTCGGCACTGCATTACTTTAACGGACAATTGTGCAGTCATGCAACGCTGTACCCAAATAAAACTTAGGTCATTTTCCCACAAATAGATCTTTGTTTTATTGGTATTTGATCACCACTGCGTTTATTTTTTGCGCTATTAACAAAAAAAAGGCCGACAATTTTGAAAAAAAAATTAAAAACAACTATTTTTTGCTATAAAACATATCCAATAAAAAAAATTGAAAAAAAATTGAAAAATCAAATTTCTTCAAAAATGTAGGCCAATATGTATTCTGCTAAGTTTTTAGTAAAAGAAATCCAATAAGAGTATATGGATTGGTTTACGCAAACGTTAGGGTCTACAAATTATGGGATATATTTATGGAATTTTTATTTTATTATACTAGTAATGGCGGTGATCAGCGACTTATAGCAGGACTGTTATATTGCAGCGGACAATCAGACACTTGATATTGTGTGTGAACCAGTTACATTATTACAGTGATATTAATGACACTGGCTGGGAAGGAGTTCAAACACGTGGGTGATCAAATGGTAAAATGTGTGCTTGACCAGTGATTGGGTGTAAGGTTAGGCCTTTTTACTAAGGGAAGTGATAGATTTTGTTCGCTGCTTTGCAGGAATACAAAATCCATTCCTTACCCCCTGTCAGAACTGAGATCTGTCTGCATTATGGACAATCGGCGGGTTCTGGAGGACATTGAGTGCCCGGCGCCTGTAGGTTGGCTTCTGCTATGAGAATTCACAGCAGAAGCAGCCTGCTGTTGGTACACGCACGCCCTTACAGGCGGAAGTGCAGAATTACTCACACATTATATATTATATATATATATATATATATACACATACATACATACATACATACATACATCACTTCCGGGTTTTTGCATGGAGACTCGATCAGAGCCGAATGTGGCTTTGATCCGGTCTTCAGCGGCCGTGCAGGCTGGATGCCCGGGTCTCCCGGTGGGAAGGGAGACCCGGGCGAGCCGCAGAAGGCTCCTTGTAATGACAGCCGAGCAGCTTCTCAGCCGCATCGGTTGTCATTACAAGACCGCTGACCCAGGGCTATGGACGCCGGTACCAGGGTGATGCCTCTAGCTGCAGGCAAGCACTTTCCCGAAATATCGGCAATATCGGTAACCTCAGGGGCCGATTCCGATATATCAGGGAAAGCGCAGATCGGCTTTGCCGATAATCGGTCAATCCCTTGTAGAAACCATACCTGCTCCTTCACCAGGCCCCCTGATGGTGGTGATGGACTTGCAGCAAGCTGGAACCAGGTTGCGGCCCCCAGATTCGCCAAGCTGATGCAGAGATCACTCGCGTATGCAGAGTACAGATGGCAGGAGACAGAAGAGGATGCAGGAAACGAGTCAATGTCAGGCCAGGTGGCAGACAAGCACAAACCGAAGACAAAGCTGAAGTCAGACACTGAATACACGTAATACAAGGCAAACAGGAGCTCAGAGAACCAGGAAGTTGCTCAGGAAACGCTTGCTGCACTGAGCAGGTCTTCTAGGGCAGTGGTTCTCAACTCTGGTCCTCAGGGCACACTAAGGCCAGATCTTAAGTATTACCTTGGGGAGATGCACACTAGAGTACTGCAATCACTGAGCAGCACATTATATCACCTGGGATGTATTTCAGTTATCTTGCAAACCTGGCCTGTTAGTGTGCCCTGAGGACTGGAGTTGAGACCACTGTTCTAGGGAAGCAAACTAGGAGGCGGGCCAGGAAGTAAGGAAATAAAAACCTACAGAATAGCAGGCGATGCCCATAGGTGAGAACAGAAGTCAAACACGTATGAATAGAATCAGATCTAGCACAGGGGTAAGTACACAGGCAGGAAACTGCAGGCTAAATCTGTGACAAAGGCCACAGGCAAATCAGATCTAAAACCTGAAGGAGACGGTACAGCGGTGCACTTGTGACCTCTGCAATCAGTCAGCAAATAACTAGGCCATTTGGGCACCATTAGTGGGCGCTCTGCAAGCAGCAGTGTAACGTTTAGTAGAATGGCCAATCTTTGGCAGACGGAATTCTGATTGATCTGGGTTACAGCATTTAGGAGCTTTTCATTGAACAGGGCCATTAGAGTATTTTACTATATACCTGCAAGAGGGTAAGGCCCTTTCACACTTGTGCGACCTAAAAGTCGCGCGATTTTGACTTGACTTTGAAGCAATGCCTGTGTAATCATCTTGAGGGCTATGGACCTCAAAACGCATCAAAGTCGGACCAAAGTAATGCAGGGACCCCTTTGAAGTCGCACAGATATGAACGGTACTCATTGGAAATCATTGAGTACGACTTGTCACGCGACTCTGCAGTCCCAAGGCGCACAAGTGTGAAAGGGGCCTTAAGCTCAGCAAAGTGACAACATGACAGTTTACACATTCTTTGCTCTCTGAATAGCGATCTACATTTGGATTGCTCTTCAGAGAGTATTTGACAGGCAGTGAGGAGATGTTGTATTATCTCCTCACCATCTGTTTTAATCCCTTAAAGTGGCATTTAAGTTTGTTTTTTTTTAAACAAAAAAAGTTAAAAAAACATGTTATACTTACCTGCTCTGTGTAATGGTTTTGCACAGAGCAGCCCCAATACTCTTCTCTTCGTGTCCCCCACTGACACTCCTGGCTCCTCCCCCTTGAACAGTGCCTCCCAATACCAAGCCGCTTGCTATGGGAGCACTGGTGTGTGCTTGCTCCAGAGCCCTGCTCTATGCGTCCATAAGACACAGAGCCATGGTTCGGCCCCATGCCATTGGCTCACTGGCTGCGATTGACAGCAGTGGGAGCCAATAGCTCCCGCTGCCGTCTCAGCCAGTGAGGACAGGGAGTCCTGGGACAGCCGAGGCTCTTGTGCACATCACTGGATCGAGAGGGGACTACTAGGAGGGCTTTGTGGGGGGGGGGGGGGGGTTAACAGCACACAGAAGGTGTTTTACCTTCATGCACAGAATGCACCTTCAGCCTTTACAACTACTTTAAAAGCAAGACTACCACACATGCAACTGAGTACATTGTGCACAGTTGAGGGGCAATTACAGCGCAGCACCATTCACTTCAACAGGTCTTGTTCAGCAGGCAGTAGTGTCCCATTCACTTCAACAGGTCATGTTCAGCAGGCAGTAGTGCCCCATTCACTTCCAACAGGTCATGTTCAGCAGGCAGTAGTGCCCCATTCACTTCCAACAGGTCATGTTCAGCAGGCAGTAGTCCCCCATTCACTTCAACAGGTCATGTTCAGCAGGCAGTAGTCCCCCATTCACTTCAACAGGTCATGTTCAGCAGGTGGTAGTGCCCTTTGATTGTAATGCGGAGTATAATTCCTGCTGCAACTATGAAGCAGCGCACTGTAGCTGCAGTATGTATACACCCCAGATCGCTGCCTCTGCAGCCAAAGAGGGAGCGATTGAGGGGGCGCTAAAAATAAAGCTTAACCGCAGGGTTTTACTCCCCCCAACCGCAAGTATAAACGAGCCTTTAGAGTGTGCAATTCATACCCTGGCTATCTGCTAGCGCCTGCAGCTTCTGCATTCTCTTCTCCAGAGCCAGAAGCCGGTTCTTCTCGATCCTCTGTCTGGTCTCTTCACTCAGCTCAGCGGTGCTGGATTGCGACAAAGATGGTGCAGAAGGTTCTGGGAAAGCTGGGAAGTCTTCAGAATCAGGGGGGTCATCTTCCATCTGTACAACAACTGGAGAAAGATAATAAATGCAAAGTATTCATAAAACACACCGTAGCAAAGAAATGGAAAACCAGCTTTATTATTAATGAGACATAAAAAGGTGTGAAATGTAATGTAGGGAGCCATCGCACAGAAACCCCGATGCCTGTAGAGGTTCTGTCTGCGGGAACCATTCTAATATTTTGTGGCAGTATCTATCCATCTCTCTCTCTCTCTCTCTAGAGATATATATATATATATATGATAGATAGATAGATAGATAGATAGATATATATATATATATATATATATATATATATATATATATATATATATATATATATATATATATATAGATCTATAGATCTATCTGTATATATATATATATATATATATATATATATATATATATATATATATATATATATATATATATATATATATATATATATATATATTATATATTATATATATATACACACACACACACACACACACAAACACACTATGCTACATAACTAAGTTCCATTTCATGCTGCATAAACTAAATTATTATTGTATCTTAAGTAGAGAACACACACACACACACACACACACTACAGCAGAAATACCTTCATCACTGACATAGTCTTCATGGACGATGGGCAGATCCATCCGTATTCTTTTTAGGCAAGTCTGAATAGTGACAGAAGATCAGCATTAAAATGCACAAGAGCATGCAATTCAGTTGAATAGTAAGAATCTAGAGGAGTAAAGATGCCTATACACATAAAACAGTGCCTGCTGGACTTGAATGTTTTGCAACGGCTACAGTCTTTTAACCCCCAAAGCCTGGGGGGGGGGGGGGGGGCACAAGGATCAGCAATCCTGTGATCACTGTGATTGGCTGCCTCAGTGGTCACATGATTGGGAGCTGGTCTCTCCGGCTACAAATTGGTGATCCAGACAGAGAGCGGCCTTTGATAGCTCAGTCTCCATGCTGAGAGGTCAAAGTGAGCGCTCCCAGCACAGAAAACATCAGCCACCCAGCGATGTACATGTGCAGCGTGTGAGCGTTAAAGCCAACCCTTTAGCCACCACACGTGTGTTACACAGAAGGAAACGGGATAAAAAAAGGTTAGATTGTGTCAGGTGGTTTCCTGGAGTGTGTATTCCACCTAAGGCCCCTTTCACACTGAAGGGACATAAAAGTAGCGTGATTTTACTGCGGTTTTGACTGGACTTGAAGCAATGCCTACGTCTTTGGAGTCCTCAAAGCGCATTAAAATCGTCCCAAAGTATTGCAGGGACTACTTTGAAGTCGTACGGATATGAATGGTACTCATTGGAAATCATGGAGTACAACTTGTCATGTGACATTGCAGTCCCAAATCACAGGACAAGTCGCACAAGTGTGAAAGGGGCCCAAGATCATTCTGGATGAACGATCTGTTTTATAATCTTTCCAGCAAACTTTGCAATAACAAAAAAAAAAAAAAAACACACACACATTTATAGTTCACACGTTTAACAAGTAACTGACCACCCCATAGCATGTTTATGACTACAGTGGGGCTCTTTTATGCAGAATCACATATACATACATACATACATACATACAGTGTCTCGCAGAAGTGAGTACACCCCTCACATATATCTTTTCATGTGACAACACTGAAGAAATGACACTTTGCTACAAAGTAAAGTAGTGAGTGTACAGCTTGTATAACAGTGTAAATTTGCTGTCCCCTCAAAATAACTCAACACACAGCCATTAATGTCTAAACTGCTGGCAACAAAAGTGAGTACACCCCTAAGTGACAATGTCCAAATTGGGCCAAAAGTGTCAATATTTTGTGTGGCCACCATTATTTTTCAGCACTGCCTTAACCCTCTTGGGCATGGAGGTCACCAGAGTTTCACAGGTTGCCACTGGAGTCCTCTTCCACTCCACAATTATGACATCACAGAGCTATTGGATGTTAGAGACCTTGCGCTCCTCCACCTTCCATTTGAAGATGCCCCACAGATGCTCAATAGGGTTTAGGTCTGGAGACATGCTTGGCCAGTCCATCACCTTTACCCTCAGCTTCTTTAGCAAGGCAGTGGTGGTCTTGGAGGTGTTTGGGTTCGTTATCATGTTGGAATACTGCCCTGCGGCCCAGTCTCTGAAGGGAGGGGATCATGCTCTGCTTCAGTATGTCACAGTACATGTTGGCATTCATGGTTCCCTCAATGAACTGTAGCTCCCCAGTGCCGGCAGCACTCATGCAGCCCCAGACCATGACACTCCCACCACCATGCTTCCATGCTTAACTGTAAGTAGGACACACTTGTCTTTGTACTCCCTACAGGCTTGACACCATCGGAACCAAATAAGTGTATCTTGGTCACATCAGACCGCATGACATGGCTCCAGTAGTCAATGTCCTTAGTCTGCTTGTCTTCAGCAAAATGTACATTGTAGCAAAGTGTAATTTCTTCAGTGTTGTCACATGAAAACATATAATAATATAATAAAATATTTACAAAAATGTGAGGGGTGTACTCACTCTTGTGAGATACTGTATACACATACACACTCTGAACTTCCGCCTGTAGGGTGGGGGGGGGGGGGGGGGGCGCCCCTGGCGTACCGCTTCTGCTGTGATTATTTACAGCGGAAGCCAATCTGCGGGTGCCGGGCACTGGATGTCTGCTGGCACCCCCTGATCATGAGGCAGAGACAAGAGAACAGAGCTCTGCCTATGTAAACAAGGCAGATCTCCGTTCGGACGCCGGGGGAGAAGGGATGGATTTTGTATCCATGCAAAGCAGGGAATAAAATCCATCTCTTTCTTTAGTAAAAGCACCTCACTGGCTAGGCACGCAGTTAACCCCTTCCCAAACAGTGTCATTAGTACAGTGACAGTGCACATTTTTAGCACTGATCGCTGTACTAGAGTCACTGGTTCCCACAAAGTGTCAGTGTTCAATTTCCACCGCACAGTTACTGATCGCCACCATTACTAGTATCAAAAAAATAAAAATTCCAGTATATATATATATATATATATATATATACACACACATATATATATATATATATATATAAATACACACACACACACACGCACATACATACACACACACATACATACACACACCCCATCATTTGAAGATGCTCTAACTTTCACAAACCAATCAATCAACGCTTGAGTTATTTAACAAAAATAATATAAAATGTAGCAGAATACATATTGGGCTAAAATTATAAAGAAATTTGATTTAAAAAAAAAAAAAATCTTTATTGGAGGTTTTATAGTGGAAAGTAAAAAAAAAAATCTTTGTTTACAGCACAAAAAAATTAAAATGAAAAAGAAAAAAAAAAAAACAAAAAAAAAACGCAGAGATGATCAAATACCACCAATTGAAAGCTCTATTTGTGGGGGGAAAATGACAAATTTTATTTGAGTAAAGTGTTGCATGACCACGCAATTATCAGTTAAAGTAAGGTAGTGCTGTACAGCAAAAAATGTCCTGGTCATGAAGGGGGTAAATCTTTCAAAAAGGTCAAGTGGTTAGGCTGGCCAACTGCATCAAATTCATCTCTCTAATGGCCAGTCCTACTCTGCTCTGCCAATGCAAACATGGAGCTAACAGGCACAATGGTCACTGACTTACCACACAGACATACCTGTGCTCATATATATTTATATATATATATATATATATATATATATTTTTTTTTATTTATTTATTACATACATATGCACACACATACATACATACATACATACACACACACACATATAGATTTTTGCACTATTTTATTTATTTTTTTTGTTTTTATTAGTAATGGTGGCGATCAGCGATTTTTAGCGGGACTGCGACATTGCGGTGGACAAATCTGACACTAGGTGACTTTTTGGGGACCAGTGACACCAGTACAGTGATCAGTGTTAAATAATATGCACGGTTACTGTATAAATGACACTGGCAGGGAAGGGATTAATACTGGGGGTGATCAAGGGGTTAAATGTGAGCCCAATTGTGCTGTGTGGGGGGGCTCCTTGACAGGCACAGAGATCGGGGTTTCAGCTTAACAGAGACACTATCTCACTGTGCCTGTGTGACAGGAGAGCCGCCTGCTTTGTTTACATTGGCAGGCAGCGCAGCGCAGCTCTCCTGTCAGTTTAGGTAAAGAAATCAGGTGCGCTGCCCTAGTGCATATGTGCAGCATACAAAATGATGTAAACAAATAAACCAAAAATGCAATAATAATGCAAAAAAATGAAAACGTATGCAAATCGTGTAAAACAAAAAATGTCCAGAAGGTGACTAGTGATACACCAATGTGCAATAAACGTCCATATTATAAGTCCATAAATAAAGTGCAAAAAATGGTGACAAAAACTTCCAGCTTGGGGAAAGGTGAACTGTGATTAGAAGGTGCAAAGTCCCACCACCAGCTTGGCCTCTTACCAGAAGTTAAACGTTAAGGGCATATATGAATATGACCGCTCCAAAGGTCATGCAGCCAGGTAGAAAAGTTCCCAGAAATACAGAAGGCACTCTGACACACTCGTGCTCCCTAGACTCTTACCGGACAAAAGCCAAACAAGAAGCCTGGTTCTATGGTGATGAGTGGTCCTGCCGGGGGTTACTGGACTCTAGGATGGCTGATGTAGTTGCTTGTGTCCAAGAGGAACAGACCCAGTCAGAAAGCCTGACGAAAGAAGATCCTGCCAAAGGTGGCTAGACTCTGATTGGCTGCTGTAACTCCTTAGTCTGGTCGACCTCAATAATAGGGGACACAACAGAGGGGACCGCAATGGTGCATTACCAACAGTAGATTTTTATTAAAACAAATGGTTGCACTTACAGTTGTGAAGACAATAATAGCGAGTTCCCTCACGGAGGAGCTGTATGGCGGGGTCCGCCTGCAGTGCGGACCGCTGCCTGGTCTAGATGTGATGACGCGTTTCTCCCGATAGGGCATCCACTTAGATAGGAGGTAGAGCCAGCGCCATCACTACCGCCATTATATATGCCCTGTAGCAAGTACTTCCGGGGTTCGGGACCCTCCCCTTCTTACCTGTAGACTGGCCACTTATCATACTCTTTACTAGCAAAGTCCAAATCAACCAAAAGGGGATAAGGGGACTCTTGGGCATCACCAAATATTGTTATGATGTGTGGTTACAGTCTGGAAGGTCGGGATGTCCACCGGAAGTACTTGCTTTGTTTACTTCCTGTCGTCTCATATCTATGATGCTGCTTCCTGTGCTGATGACAAGGGCATTTCCTGTGTAAGCAGGAAATGATGCTGCTTCCTGTGCTGATGACAAGGGCATTTCCTGTGTAAGCAGAGTATGTATTCCTCTCCCCCACAGGCATAACAGCCAATAGGAAGAGGAAGCGGACGATCTCCACCTACTACTTAATATACAGAATATTGTTATGCCGCATATCTTCTACAAACTTTCATATCATTGCAGCGAAATAGATAGGAGCCTTGAGGAACATTGAAAAAACATTAAAACATACAAACTTTTAATTCCATTGAATTGACCGGGCTACTTAACCCTTTCTAGTGTATGATGGTGTATAATGCTTTTATAAAAAATCATAAAAAAGCTGTGGGGTAACTACTAAGCTTCCCGCCAGCTTGGGTGTATTAAAACACGAAATTCTGAAAGAAAAATGAATAAAAATTCCTACCAAAAGTGGAATTGGAATTAAAATAGTATACTCAAAAAATAAAATAAAATTTAAATTAAAAAGGAGGAAAAAGTTTTTCGATTTGAATTTCTTCAAAACTAGCTATTAGAATGTGGAAGAAGATCCTAGTCACAGATGTTGTAGCTCCATGCAGAGACCCCCACACTTCTAACTAATAGAGGAAACATGAAGGAAATGGGTCAAATTTCCAGTAAAGGGAGCATGGGACATAAATGTCAGCTGTTATTAATAAACGCATTTATGTCCCATTCAATGTTGTGTCCTAGGGGCTTGTAACTTCTGAGCTCATAGATCCAGAAGGTTTCCCTTCTGGAAATTGCTCTTTTCATATTACTCCCCCGCCAGTGGGGTTGATACTTCTCGATTACAATAATCTTCAGTTTGCCCGGATTTTTATGGTGGTGGGTGGCAAAATGTTTCGAAAGACTGTGACCAGGGAAACCTTTCCGAATATTGGCCAGATGTTCGCCTATTCGGATGTTGGCAGTCCTAATCGTCCTCCCCACATATTGCTTCCCACATTCACAGGTGACCAGATATACTACCCCTTTGGTGTGACAGGTGATAAAATCCCTAATGGGGTAGCTCTTTCCTGTGGTGGTAGAGGTAAATTGCTTAGTCTTAATGGTAGTAGCATTTAGACAGATATTACACCTCCGGCACGGGAAGTATCCTTGAAGGTTAGGGAAAAATTTAGGAGTTGCAGGTTTTTCAACGGGATTCCTAGCTATAATTTGTTTTAGGTTCTTAGCCTTTCGGTAGATCATTGTTGGTTTGGATGGAAGCGAAGGACCCAATAACGGATCTTGTTGTAAGATTCCCCAGTGCTTCCGAAATATGTGATTCAGCCATCGATAGTGGCTGGAGAATTGAGTTGTGAAGGCAAACTCAAATTTTCCCATAGCATCTTTTGATTTATCTTTCTCCCTAGGGACAGATAATTCGGATTGTTTGAGAGTTGCAATTTCACGTATCTCTCCTTCTAATTCATTCCGGTCATATCCCTTCTCAATAAACCGATTCTTCAAAAGCTGAGCTTGTGTTTTGAAGTCTTCATCTTCCGTACAGTTGCGTCTAATTCTCCTGAATTGCCCTTTGGGCACAGATTTTAACCACATGGGGTGATGGCAACTGTCGATGGAGATGAAGCCATTTCGGTCTGTCGGTTTTTGGTATGAGCTGGTAATGAATCTTTCTCCTTTCCTCCATATTACAAGGTCAAGGTAGCTTATAGAGGTGGTACTCCATTGGTAGGAGAAACGTATACCCCAGTTGTTGCAATTTAGCTTCCCCATGAACTGGTGTAAGCTTGCTTCCTCTCCTTTCCATATGATTAGGGCGTCGTCAATGTAACGCCGCCACATCACTAGCTCGTTAGTTTTCTCCGCGAAGATGTTCCTATTTTCCCATAGAGCCATGAACAGGTTGGCGAGGCTGGGGGCAAATTTGGCCCCCATAGCCACGCCAGTCCGCTGTAGGTAAAATTGTTGATTATGGTAAAAATAGTTGTGTTCCATACCAAATTGGAGAAGTTCTAAAATGAATTTCTTCTGATTTAACGGGATGTGATAATCTTGGTCTAAAAAGGTGCTGACAGCCTCGTAGCCTAACTCGTGGGGAATAACGGTATATAATGAGGCCACGTCGGCTGTGACCATTATCACATTCCCTGGAACTTGGAGTTCAGTGATCTCTTGGATACATTGGGTGGTATCCTTCAGGAACGCCGGTGTCTCCTGAACTAACGGCTGGAGGAAATGGTCCACATACTTCCCTATCCGGGATGTAACCGAGTCAATGCCACTAACTATCGGTCTCCCCGGTGGCTTTATGAGGCTCTTGTGGACCTTTGGTAGGTAGTATATGGTAGGAATTCGAGGTGCAAGAGGTATTAGGTGTTCTTTCTCCTTTTTACTTAAAATGCCATCCTTATGACCTTTGGACACAATGCGTTCTAACTGCTTTTTATAGCTCCAGGTAGGGTCCTTCTTTAGGATTTCATACGTCCTTCTATCAGACAACAAATTGTCCATTTCCTCCATGTAGTCCTCTTTCTTTAATAGGACTGTACCCCCGCCTTTGTCCGCTGGGCGGATCACCAAATCCTTTTTATCACATAGAGCTTTAATACCATTCCATAGATCTTTTTGTGGTTTAATGGAAGCATCTTTTTGTTCCAACTCCTTGAGAATAACATCTCTGAAGATCTTGATATGGTGGCTGGATTTCCCAGGGGGGTTAAAGAGGGAAGCATTCCTCAGATTAGTAGGTATACATGTAGGCTGTTTGTAAGAAACATAGTTTCTCTCGTGGGCCTTGTCGAGGAAATGACGTTTGATGTTGAGTTTTCTAATATATTTGTGTACGTCCAAAAACGTCTCGAACTTGTTTAAGGATTTTTTGGGGGCAAATTTCAATCCTTTCCCCAGAGTCTGTTTTTCTGAGCTGGTAAGGTTAATCCCACTCAGATTGAAGATGCCTCCTGCCTCTATTTGTTCTTTTTTCTTGGACGTTCCTCCCCTGCAGCCCCTGGTCGTTTTTTTCTTTTGGCTTTGGCAGAGCCCCGGCCTAGAAAACCCCGCGGTTTGGTGCTGATGGGGGTTTGCGATTGCTCTGGGTACTCATTTATCCATTCCTCCTCCTCATCTTGGTTGTCCCTAAGAGACTCATACCTATTTTCCACAGGAGGGTAAAAATTCCTCGGGGTTTGAGGGGTTGCTGGGTAATTTTTTCAAAGTGCAGCAGATTCCACTACCATGGACATCTTTGAATATCATAGCACCAGAAAATTAACGGTGGAGGATGTGTTTGTGAAAACCATCACTGACCCCACTGATCTCAGAGGCATTTTTATGCGCCTCAAAAACATCATGGTATCTGAACTTCATGCATCCTGGGACATCGTCTTCCTGGAGAAATACGTCCAGGAGAAGATGGTCCCAAGGAGCTTGAGGTGGAACATCAATCCTGACCAGGGAGAACCTGAGATCCAAGAATGGTTCCAATTTTTCAACGGAGCTGGGATGAGTCTTTTAAATTTTTTAATTGACAAGAGGAGGAAAAAAGTTATTAGGCTAAATAAAGAGATTCTAGAGATCAAAGAGAAACTAACTCCCTTTATGCAAGAGGAAGCATATAAGGTTTACAATCAAGAGCTAAGAGAAATTCTCGCTATGGAAGAAGAAGAACAGAAAATTAAAAAGAGGAAAAAATATTTCCGGGACCTGGAAGACTATAATACGTCTAAAGTCTTCAAATGGG
This sequence comes from Pelophylax lessonae, assembly GCF_965119305.1. Taxonomy (NCBI): domain Eukaryota; kingdom Metazoa; phylum Chordata; class Amphibia; order Anura; family Ranidae; genus Pelophylax; species Pelophylax lessonae. Next base: position 17,904,609 of record NC_138771.1, on the reverse strand, counting down.
AACTTAATTTAGTATCCGAAACTCCAACTGAAGGAGCTGTTACCAACCCTTCAGAAATGGAAGTGGCGGAAGAAAGGTCAAGACAAATCAGCATTGCTGAACCAGTCGCAAGCACCAGTGGGAATGTTACTTCAGGGACTTCCCTAAAGAGGGATACAGAGCGGAAAGGTCCCAGTAACAATATCAAGAAATTTAAACCCCTGAGAGAACAGCCATCTGGACATCAGCCCAAAAGGAAGTCCAGAAAAGATGAAAGTAGGAATAGGTATGAGAATGCCGCATACGAACACCCTAGGGGAGAAAGAAGGAGAAGGGAGTCAGACTATGAAGGATACTATAGAAGATCCAGGTCCAGATCTCCAAGAAGAGGTCCCAGGGAGCATTCTGATTATTACCCAGCAACCCCTCAAACCCCGAGGAATTTTTACCCTCCTGTGGAAAATAGGTATGAGTCTCTTAGGGACAACCAAGATGAGGAGGAGGAATGGATAAATGAGTACCCAGAGCAATCGCAAACCCCCATCAGCACCAAACCGCGGGGTTTTTTAGGCCGGGGCTCTGCCAAAGCCAAAAGAAAAAAACGACCAGGGGCTGCAGGGGAGGAACGTCCAAGAAAAAAGAACAAATAGAGGCAGGAGGCATCTTCAATCTGAGTGGGATTAACCTTACCAGCTCAGAAAAACAGACTCTGGGGAAAGGATTGAAATTTGCCCCCAAAAAATCCTTAAACAAGTTTGAGACGTTTTTGGACGTACACAAATATATTAGAAAACTCAACATCAAACGTCATTTCCTCGACAAGGCCCACGAGAGAAACTATGTTTCTTACAAACAGCCTACATGTATACCTACTAATCTGAGGAATGCTTCCCTCTTTAACCCCCCTGGGAAATCCAGCCACCATATCAAGATCTTCAGAGATGTTATTCTCAAGGAGTTGGAACAAAAAGATGCTTCCATTAAACCACAAAAAGATCTATGGAATGGTATTAAAGCTCTATGTGATAAAAAGGATTTGGTGATCCGCCCAGCGGACAAAGGCGGGGGTACAGTCCTATTAAAGAAAGAGGACTACATGGAGGAAATGGACAATTTGTTGTCTGATAGAAGGACGTATGAAATCCTAAAGAAGGACCCTACCTGGAGCTATAAAAAGCAGTTAGAACGCATTGTGTCCAAAGGTCATAAGGATGGCATTTTAAGTAAAAAGGAGAAAGAACACCTAATACCTCTTGCACCTCGAATTCCTACCATATACTACCTACCAAAGGTCCACAAGAGCCTCATAAAGCCACCGGGGAGACCGATAGTTAGTGGCATTGACTCGGTTACATCCCGGATAGGGAAGTATGTGGACCATTTCCTCCAGCCGTTAGTTCAGGAGACACCGGCGTTCCTGAAGGATACCACCCAATGTATCCAAGAGATCACTGAACTCCAAGTTCCAGGGAATGTGATAATGGTCACAGCCGACGTGGCCTCATTATATACCGTTATTCCCCACGAGTTAGGCTACGAGGCTGTCAGCACCTTTTTAGACCAAGATTATCACATCCCGTTAAATCAGAAGAAATTCATTTTAGAACTTCTCCAATTTGGTATGGAACACAACTATTTTTACCATAATCAACAATTTTACCTACAGCGGACTGGCGTGGCTATGGGGGCCAAATTTGCCCCCAGCCTCGCCAACCTGTTCATGGCTCTATGGGAAAATAGGAACATCTTCGCGGAGAAAACTAACGAGCTAGTGATGTGGCGGCGTTACATTGACGACGCCCTAATCATATGGAAAGGAGAGGAAGCAAGCTTACACCAGTTCATGGGGAAGCTAAATTGCAACAACTGGGGTATACGTTTCTCCTACCAATGGAGTACCACCTCTATAAGCTACCTTGACCTTGTAATATGGAGGAAAGGAGAAAGATTCATTACCAGCTCATACCAAAAACCGACAGACCGAAATGGCTTCATCTCCATCGACAGTTGCCATCACCCCATGTGGTTAAAATCTGTGCCCAAAGGGCAATTCAGGAGAATTAGACGCAACTGTACGGAAGATGAAGACTTCAAAACACAAGCTCAGCTTTTGAAGAATCGGTTTATTGAGAAGGGATATGACCGGAATGAATTAGAAGGAGAGATACGTGAAATTGCAACTCTCAAACAATCCGAATTATCTGTCCCTAGGGAGAAAGATAAATCAAAAGATGCTATGGGAAAATTTGAGTTTGCCTTCACAACTCAATTCTCCAGCCACTATCGATGGCTGAATCACATATTTCGGAAGCACTGGGGAATCTTACAACAAGATCCGTTATTGGGTCCTTCGCTTCCATCCAAACCAACAATGATCTACCGAAAGGCTAAGAACCTAAAACAAATTATAGCTAGGAATCCCGTTGAAAAACCTGCAACTCCTAAATTTTTCCCTAACCTTCAAGGATACTTCCCGTGCCGGAGGTGTAATATCTGTCTAAATGCTACTACCATTAAGACTAAGCAATTTACCTCTACCACCACAGGAAAGAGCTACCCCATTAGGGATTTTATCACCTGTCACACCAAAGGGGTAGTATATCTGGTCACCTGTGAATGTGGGAAGCAATATGTGGGGAGGACGATTAGGACTGCCAACATCCGAATAGGCGAACATCTGGCCAATATTCGGAAAGGTTTCCCTGGTCACAGTCTTTCGAAACATTTTGCCACCCACCACCATAAAAATCCGGGCAAACTGAAGATTATTGTAATCGAGAAGTATCAACCCCACTGGCGGGGGAGTAATATGAAAAGAGCAATTTCCAGAAGGGAAACCTTCTGGATCTATGAGCTCAGAAGTTACAAGCCCCTAGGACACAACATTGAATGGGACATAAATGCGTTTATTAATAACAGCTGACATTTATGTCCCATGCTCCCTTTACTGGAAATTTGACCCATTTCCTTCATGTTTCCTCTATTAGTTAGAAGTGTGGGGGTCTCTGCATGGAGCTACAACATCTGTGACTAGGATCTTCTTCCACATTCTAATAGCTAGTTTTGAAGAAATTCAAATCGAAAAACTTTTTCCTCCTTTTTAATTTTAATTTTATTTTATTTTTTGAGTATACTATTTTAATTCCAATTCCACTTTTGGTAGGAATTTTTATTCATTTTTCTTTCAGAATTTCGTGTTTTAATACACCCAAGCTGGCGGGAAGCTTAGTAGTTACCCCACAGCTTTTTTATGATTTTTTATAAAAGCATTATACACCATCATACACTAGAAAGGGTTAAGTAGCCCGGTCAATTCAATGGAATTAAAAGTTTGTATGTTTTAATGTTTTTTCAATGTTCCTCAAGGCTCCTATCTATTTCGCTGCAATGATATGAAAGTTTGTAGAAGATATGCGGCATAACAATATTCTGTATATTAAGTAGTAGGTGGAGATCGTCCGCTTCCTCTTCCTATTGGCTGTTATGCCTGTGGGGGAGAGGAATACATACTCTGCTTACACAGGAAATGCCCTTGTCATCAGCACAGGAAGCAGCATCATTTCCTGCTTACACAGGAAATGCCCTTGTCATCAGCACAGGAAGCAGCATCATAGATATGAGACGACAGGAAGTAAACAAAGCAAGTACTTCCGGTGGACATCCCGACCTTCCAGACTGTAACCACACATCATAACAATATTTGGTGATGCCCAAGAGTCCCCTTATCCCCTTTTGGTTGATTTGGACTTTGCTAGTAAAGAGTATGATAAGTGGCCAGTCTACAGGTAAGAAGGGGAGGGTCCCGAACCCCGGAAGTACTTGCTACAGGGCATATATAATGGCGGTAGTGATGGCGCTGGCTCTACCTCCTATCTAAGTGGATGCCCTATCGGGAGAAACGCGTCATCACATCTAGACCAGGCAGCGGTCCGCACTGCAGGCGGACCCCGCCATACAGCTCCTCCGTGAGGGAACTCGCTATTATTGTCTTCACAACTGTAAGTGCAACCATTTGTTTTAATAAAAATCTACTGTTGGTAATGCACCATTGCGGTCCCCTCTGTTGTGTCCCCTATTATTGAGGTCGACCAGACTAAGGAGTTACAGCAGCCAATCAGAGTCTAGCCACCTTTGGCAGGATCTTCTTTCGTCAGGCTTTCTGACTGGGTCTGTTCCTCTTGGACACAAGCAACTACATCAGCCATCCTAGAGTCCAGTAACCCCCGGCAGGACCACTCATCACCATAGAACCAGGCTTCTTGTTTGGCTTTTGTCCGGTAAGAGTCTAGGGAGCACGAGTGTGTCAGAGTGCCTTCTGTATTTCTGGGAACTTTTCTACCTGGCTGCATGACCTTTGGAGCGGTCATATTCATATATGCCCTTAACGTTTAACTTCTGGTAAGAGGCCAAGCTGGTGGTGGGACTTTGCACCTTCTAATCACAGT
>NC_138771.1:17797685-17892685 GCF_965119305.1 Pelophylax lessonae | reverse complement strand
ATCAGAGCTGTTCTCTACAAAACCATTGCACAAGAAGTAGAGGGTGTGTTATTTTTCATGTTCAATAATTTTTATTGAGTTTTCAGGAAAGGTACAACAGTGCATAACGAGCCAAATTGGCCCAACCATAGAAATTGAAAGCAGTATGGAGCACATGGTACATAAAACATGAAATATGCACAAGGTGTGTTATTTTTAAAAAAATGTATCCTTTACAATCACTTTAGGCTGCATTCACATGTCAGCATATTGATCGCGGGCAGAATCGCCACGATTCCACCCGCCAACCCGGAAAATCATTGCAAATCGCGGGACGCCTGTGCGTTGCCCGTGATTTGCAATAGCACCCCAAATGCTGAGCGACGTTGCCGCGATTTCCGCCTGCCGAATCGCGGTAACATCGCGCAAAAAAAAAAATCGCGGGACGCATTACGCCCAAAAAAGTACAAGAGCTTCTTTGGCGCGTAATGCGTCCCACGATTTTTTTTTGCGTGATGTTACCGCGATTCGGCAGGCGGAAATCGCGGCAACATCGCTCAGCATTTGGGGTGCTATTGAAAATCACGGGCAACGCACAGGCGTCCCGCGATTTGCAATGATTTCCGGATCGCGGGCGGAATCGCGGGGATTCTGCCCGCGATCCATACGCTGACATGTGAATGCAGCCTTAGTGTGGAGTTTACCAAAGACCACACATGTATTCTTTATGTCAGCACTCCAGTCAGATTGTTTTTCCCAAAACAGCATTAGAGAACTTTTACTTTACATGAATTATATTCTTCAGCTCAAAGTTACGTGTCATGTGGGATTCAGAGCAGGGTTTGCAACCAGCCCTAACTACAATGTATATTATAGAAGTCTTTTGTGGTCACTGAAGAAGTTCTAATCTTGCCTATTGCCACAAGGGAAGTGTGGAAACAGGCTTTGCAATGAACAGAATGGCCTGCAGCTAGTTGTAAAAAAGAAAAAACACACTTGTACAGATATATGCAGCTGGACATGCTCTGTTTACGTCAAAAAATGAGACCAAAGGAGACCAAGAACAGAACAGGCAGTACTTTGTGGTTAAAAAGCCTTAAAGCCTCAGTTCACACTGACGCGACTTGTCATGCAACAAAGACAAGTCCCATTCAGGGCAATGGAACCGTTCTAAAAATCGGTGCGACTCAAGTCGCTCAGATTTAGAAAAAGGTTTCTGAACTACTTTGGTGCGACTTACATTGACTTAAAGAAGTCGTACGCAAGCTGCAATGAAGTCGTGCAGCGAAGTTGGCCTCAAAGTCAAGCGACTTTGAAGATCCACTACAGTAAACCGTGCCTCAAACAGAGTTTTCTAACTTCTAAAAGGCACAACAGCCAACTTTTCTGTCCTAGAAGAGTCATGTATATGTATCTTTACATACAGACATGGTTAGATATCATGGTTTAACCCCTTGTCTAGCAAGGTATGTTTAAAAACATCTTAGTATTCAAGAGGTTAATAGATTTTTAGAGCCAGGGAAGGGCTTTCAATCAAAAGTGATCACTTTTATGAGGGGGGAACTGCTTTATCTGTAACCAAGTAAAAGGTTATATTTATTTCTACAATTTTGATAACTTGTTTTTAGTCATGCACACTATAGCTATGATTAAGCACTGTTAGTGTGAAACGCGTCAGCTGTCTTTGATCCCTACCTCTGTATAATGTGGTATTTTATCCTCTTTTCATTAAATATTTGCATTGAAGTGCGGCTGTCCAGACACACTTTTTATATTTTTAATTGTGAGTGTATGGCATTACGTGTCAAGCACAAGGCTGTGGGCCAAATCTGGCCCTCCAGGCCACTTCATGTGGCCCTTGCACCCAGGGCTTATTTTTTAGCAGGAATATGGTTGAACATGATTTTACCACCTCCGGCTCTCACCCTCTGCTCCCAGCTCACCTCTGTCACTTACAGAAGACTTCTGTGTTTACAAGGACAGCTTTTCACCTTGGCGGCTCTCACAGATCCCTGCCTGCCCTGCACTCACAAAAGGGACAAGGGAGAAGCAGATTGCAGGTGCAATGTGGGATGGGGCATCACGTGGTAAGCTGCACTGTGATCCCAATCTGTGCACGGGTGCACAGATGCTGACCAATGATCTCCCTGCAAGTGGGAGAGAGAGGCGGAGTTGCCTACACCGCCCGGAGGTACAAGCACCGGGCTGGGTAGGTGAGATATGAGAAAGCGTTGGAGATAAAGGCTGTGGAGGGAGATGTGTGCAGAGGTGGTGGATGGAGGAGAGTGGCCCAGGGGTAAAGAGCCGAGGAGGGGTGGATGCGAGATGTGGACAGCCTGTGAAATAGCTCAACCCTGCACACTGCATGTAGCGCACTCCTTAACCTTGCAATCTGTATACAGCTGGTGGATTGAGGAGAGTGGCCCAGGGGTAGAGGAGGGGTGGATGTGAGATGTGGACAGCCTGTGAAAGAGCTCAACCCTGCACATTCCTAAACCCTGCACACTGTATGCAGCACACTCCTTAACCTTGCAATCTGTATACAGCTGGTGGATGGAGGAGAGTGGCCCAGGGGTAGAGGAGGGGTGGATGGGAGATGTGGACAGCCTGTGAAAGAGCTCAACCCTGCACATTCCTAAACCCTGCACACTGTATGCAGCACACTCCTTAACCTTGCAATCTGTATACAGCGCATTCCTGAACTCTGCACTGTATTATTGCCCCTTTAGGATCGCCCAGTGCAATTTGGTTACATTCTCCATTCAATGCAGTTGGGGGGGGTTGGAGTTCCTGCGACTATTCAGTCTGCTGCATCCAAATCAACATGAATGGGACTGTCTGCACCGGAATGCACGGAACATCCCCTTTAGCAGAGCCTCACCTCATGCCCTTTGCCTTTGAACTTTGTATCATCAAACAGATGTCGTAAAGCTGGTAAACCACGCTGTGAAGTAAGCCTGTAGAGAATAAGAAAATGCAGACAAAATTGAATAGGACAGAAAATAAAAAAATTAAGTTTCTAGCTAGGTTTTGTAAAAAACAAAAAGCTACACCCCTGTGGTCTAGTTAACAGACTACACAGAGATGTTACAACAGCTTAAAGCTATAGCTAGATAAACTATGCCCCTGTAATGAGCCCCCCTGCACTGCAAACGTTAAATGGCCATTGACACTTGAGGTGCAGTTGGTTATGTGCATTACCTCTCCTATCCCACGCTCCAATGTTGCTCTGTTCTTCCAGAAGCTCTGGGCAGCCCTTCAGCATCATCACTTACAGTAAAGGGCTATTAAAGCAGAGCTCCTGGAATTCAGCAACTTTGGACTGAACTCAGCCCCTTCAAGTGTAGAGTCAGTGCAGCTACTATGCCCGCCCCTCCCCTCCTACTGCCCAATCCCAGAAGCCTTTTAATAGTATGAACTCATTTACAAAATACAAAAGCTTTGGTGAATGGACAGCAGAGAAAAGGGGCGGGCATAGCTGCTCATCTCTCACAGAGGTTGGAGTGTATCCTCCGGCAGAGCCATAAATTCGTGGGATATAAATGATAAAGAGATGTCCACATGTGGCAGGCAGCCATTAGGACTTAGCTCATGGTGTGCCTGCACTTTTTACAAACTTGCTGAATTTAGCTTTAACCCCACTTTGTACATGATGGGGTAAGCTTGTGACCAGGGACAAAGCGAATTATAAAAGAGGCTTTGTGGGACAGATTGGATGAAGGGACCTTCCTTCAGCCAAGAAGAAGTCAAAATTTTACACCTTATTCATGCTTTCTTAAAGCATCGGACTCTTGCAGTGTGAAGGGCAGAAGGAAGTCCAATGCATTTGTTTCAGAGAGCACAGCTCAGTAATTTAAAATGAGCCATATTACCACCTGGAATGCTTCTTTTCAAAGGTCCAACCACTTCAAGAGCCTGTATGCGATATTCCAACATAGTAACCTGTGACGGGAGTCACTTTGGGCATGGGGGTTGTGGACCCCAAATTCCTTTAGAGAGGTTGGGGGGCACCATGACCAGCCTTATGGGGCTCTCTTATGTTTAAGTCACCCTGCATCTGTTATGGATGCAGGGTGACCAGGAGGGTGGTGAACACTGAGAATATGGTTTGGACTACTACAAATGGGACAGTCATATTCAGGAATAATGTCTCCCTTGTAATATGAAGATTTTATTCCCTGTACAGTATGAGGTCTCTGACCAGGAAGTACAACTCCTAATATGGTCATTCCAGGAAGTTCAATGAGGAGACTGACTGTCTAAATGTTGCTTTTGTCTGAGGTGGCTTTCCATTCACCTATTGTCAGGTGTGCTAATGAACTCACCTGTTGTCTGCTAAGGGATGTATTGACACTCAGAGTAATGTGTATTGGGGGCTCGTTATGGAACCATTGTTCTGTGTCTGGCTATTGTGTACATTGATTGTCCCCTAGGGGTTTCTGTCTCATTACACATAACAGTACTTCTAATCAAGCTATTGGACCAATCCCTGCTGACTCATTTTTAAGTCCTCATTTGCATGGCTAAGGAGGACCTGAAGGAGAACGGCATGTACTGTGCAATTGACCAATGGGAAAGCGGTTGTTGGGGGCAGGATGTTCCAAATTCTGTATATAAAAGTGTGTTGTGTACTTCCAATAAAAATGGTCTTCCTGTTTGAACTTACATACAGCCTGCCTGGTGTTTGTTCTAATGGATTCCGAACGGCACATAGCTGTAGTTCGGATCCCGGAGCCTTGGTTGACTGAACCATCAGACGTTGCGATCTGCAAGCTGACTCACTAAAAGCAGAGGAGGGTCAGGAGAGCGGAAGCGAGCAAGCAAGGGTCTCGTCACATAACCCATCAACAGTACCATACAGACATGTACAGTGGGTAGTCATTGCTTCAGCCGAATGAAACTGTACCCAGTTCTGCAGAAAATATAATCCTGGGTGGCCATAAATGCATGTTAAAAGGGGGCAAAACTTTGTAATAATGCTTTTATCAGGTAAGCTAAAGTTTAGTAGCAATTTTAGCCTAGGTTCACACTGATGTGGTGCGGGATTTGCAGCAATTCCTGCGTCTTTCCTGCACCGCAACACAATCGCACTCTGTTCAGGAGAACAGCTGCTGGTGTCAATGTTAAAACAACATTGCAAAAACGGGTTGCAAAACGCAGTATGATTCACTGAATCGGATTGCATGGGTGTGAACTCCCATGTGATCAGATTCAAGTGCAGCAAAAACAAGTGCATGCGCCTTTTTCGTGCAGGGTGATTTGAGCCACACAAAATGAATGTGTTCAAATCGCACTGCAAAGAATCTCATGTAATTTGAACAGGAATGTTGTGCGATTCATGTCAGAATCACATGTGGTTCCCTGCACTGCATTAGTGTGAACCTAGGAAAAGGCATCTCATCTTACTAGAGTCAATTTTTTGCAAATGAGTGTTAACTAAACCCCTGTTTTTACGCACACTGTTAAACAGGTTAATTGGGTTGGTAAGCAAACTGGTTGGCGAATTGAGCTGGGAATTTTTTCTGCTTTTGTCTCGCATGTGTTGCCCTTCCATGTGCTCTTTGCTATTAAGGCCAAGTTATAAGAGGAGGCAGGGGCCATTTTGTTTGTTTGTTGTAGAGTCAAATGTAAGCAACATGAAAACACATGTAAGGTACCCAAATATACCAATGAGATTTTCACATTGGTAGTACTTGGGTACACAAGGCTGTCCCCACTGTGCTAAATGCTCTTGTGGTGGTAAAATGTGAACTTTGACTAATCCTACAGCATTTCTTGCATAGGCAATGCAATGAATTCTCTGCCTGGAGCTGCTTTAGCTTACTATGAAGCTAGATTACGAAAATATAGTCTCTGAACGCTGATCTGCTATCCAGGTCAAAAAATTCTTACCGGTTGGCATCCAGTTTGGGCTGCGGCCTCTTCACGGCTCTCCTAGCAGGTTTAGGTTCTTCTTCTGGCTGTGGATCACCCATATTCCTGGTCCAGTCATCTAAATCATCTAAAACGTAGATGTAATAAATAAGGGTATTGATGAGGTTTCGTATATCAGAAAACAGCTTTAAAAAAAAAAAAAAAATAATAATATATGCATCGGCCTTGGGTGTCGATCATATCAGAGTTTATCAGTCTATTGAAATTTGATGGCATAGGAGGAAGAGGTGTGTGGTCATGCGGAAGGCCCTGGATTTTGCAATGTACACTACTTGTCCCAATGTCCATCTCGGGAGGGAGTAAGAGAGGGGGGCTGTGTTCTTGCATACAGTGGGACCATGGGGAACAAATGTACAACAAGAACAACGCCACCCTCTACGTGGAAGTCAGATCACAGCAGCGCATTGCCTTCTGAAGGGATGCGCATGCACAGGAGTGACGTCATTGTAGCTTGGCCATTCAAATGGCTGGAGACCGTGAACCTGGAAGCCCTGTCAGTGTGACAGCACGTCGCTGGAGGACCGTGTTTTAAAGGTAAGCATTTTATAATGTGCTAATAATATGCGATGCAAAGGTGACCACAACTCAATCCACAAACTTTGCAGTGAACATCCAGCTGTATCCTTTGTTGGATAAGGTTCTCGGTTGTCCACTCAGGGACATAGAAAGTCATTGTCAGGTTATACTGATGCCTACAGAATTGGCACTGGCACACAAACATCTGTAGGTCAGCCCAGAAAAATTCCTCAATTCCCAGCATGCCTCAGTCTTTTGCTAATGTCCTAGGATTGATGTATTTTCTTCAGCTTTGCTGTTAAAATGCCCCCTTTTTTCTCAAACCCACCCACAACAGGGTGCCAGCCACCCAAAGTCCCTGTGCCAGCCAGCCACCCAAAGTCCCTGTGCCAGCCAGACAGTTTTTTTAACCTTATTCAGTATAAACTCTTTCAATTTGAAATGGAGGTGGATGCAGACAGAAAAAGTAAAAGTGTGGTCTGGGACTAGATCTCGTCTCAACCATCCCCAGGAAAAGCAGCAGTGTGCAACACATGTACAAACAATGTAAGCATGGGATCATCAACTTCAAAAACACATCAAATCTTTGGGCCCATCTAAGAGTTCATCATGTTGAATTATTTAATGCAGCACAGAAAAACCACAACCCCAGACAACAAAAAGATATGTTTCAGGAAAAAAAAAAAAAAAAAACACAGGTGGCTAAATTCAGATGGAATATCCCAACTGCTGGACAGAGTAACCACAGAGATGATGGTCACTGATAACCAGCCATTTACAATGGTGTCCGACTTTGGATTTAAGCGGTTGATGTCCATAGCTGAGCCAAGGTACACACTGAAGAGTGAAAAGTATTATCAAACCGAAATGCTGGGAAATATTCACCAAAAGGTCGTTGAGAAAGTAAAGGCTATGCTGCAACCAGAGAATGCTGGCAACTCACTCTCATTCATGACTGACTGCTGGTCAGGACAAACCGTCACTAATGAGTCTTACATGCCACTTCATTGACAGCATATGGACAAGAAGGCATTTGGTGTTGAATACAAAAGTGATGCAAGGATCCCACACTGAGGAGTACATTAGAGAAAGGTTTCTAGGCATGCTTGAAGACTGGGGAAAAAAAACAAAGACCGAGGGATGCTTGTGCTTTGAGACAACGGAGCGAAAATGGTGAAAGGAATGAGGCCTGCTGAAGTGTCAGACCTCAGTTGCATGGCACACACCCTCCAACTTGTGGTAAATGGTCTGTCAAGCCAGAGAGCTTTGATTGATATAGTTGGCATGCTGAAGAAGTGCGCAGGCCATTTCCACCATTCAATCCTTGCCAAGCAGCGACTGAGATGTATTCAGATATATCGGTCTGGATGTCACATCACTTCCTCAAACTCAATCCCTCCAAAACCGAGCTAATAATTTTTCCTCCACCACGTGCCCCTTTCTCTGATCTCTGTGTCAACATTGATGGAATTACTATCAGCCCAACCCCGCACGCCAAGGTCTTAGGTGTTGTCCTGGACTCTGAACTCTCCTTCAAGCCCCACATCCAGTCGCTGTCAAAATCTTGCCGCCTTAACCTCCGCAACATCTCCAAAATACGCCCCTTTCTAACCAAAGAAACAACAAAGCTTCTAGTTCACTCCCTGGTAATCTCGCGCCTCGACTACTGCAATTCCCTTCTCATTGGCTTACCTCTACACAGGCTCCTCCCCCTTCAATCCATCATGAATGCTGCCGCCAGACTCATTCATCTTACCAATCGCTCAGTGTCCGCCGCTCCTCTGTCAAGCCCTCCACTGGCTTCTGCTCACCCAACGAAATCAAATTCAAAATACTAACATCTTACAAAGCCATCCACAGCTTAGCCCCCAACTACATCACTAGCCTAGTCTCAAAATACCAACCTAATCGCTCTCTTCGTTCCTCTCAAAACCTCCTGCTCTCTAGCTCCCTTGTCACCTCCTCCCATGCTCGCCTCCAGGACTTTACCAGAGCCTCTCCAATCCTATGGAACTCCTTAGATACTCTGTCCGATTATCTCTCCTCTTCAGAAAAGCCTATCCTACCCACAACTAACAACTCTACCTCCATTTTATCCATCTGCCCATCCCCCTCGGTTATTGCCTTTTGTTTCACTTGACCCTCCCTTCTAAATTGTAGCCTCTAACGAGCAGGGCCCTCTGATTCCTCCTATATTGAATTGTACTGTAACTGTATTGTCTTCCCCCATATTGTGAAGTGCTGCGCAAACTGTTGGCGCTATATAAATCCTGTATAATAATAATAATAATAATCAGGAAAGACCTTGGCCCCCAACAACAACTTGATCCAGACTGTTCCAACACGATGGAACTTAACACTTCACATGCTGCATAGAATGCTGGAACAGAAGCGAGCTCTTAACATCTATTCAGGTCAATATGAAGGATATTCTTGTCCTACTGCTGATCAGTGGGACATTGTAGCCAATGTCATGGAGACCCCTCTTCCCCATAGAGGAAGTGACACTAGAGGTGAGTCATTGCGACTCATCTGTGTCATCGCATGTATGAGAGTGCTGAAGATGCTTCTTCAAGAGAATGAAGGACCCAACACACGTGGCATTAAAACATGTAGGCAGGTCATGAGGGACAGCCTCGCCAAATGTTTTGAGAGACTAAAAATATTGTGCTTCCATGTCTTTTGGATCTTTGATACAAGAATCATGCTCTCTTCTGATGATGTATTGGCCAAGGCAAAACAATGGCTGACAGAAGATATTCAACAGGAGGTTCCTGCCGAAATGTCAAGTCGGGAAGAGCATGCTTCTAATCTGGAAGAGCAGGATGCTGCAAAAACAAGACAAATGTCCAAAAAGACTGAAGAGAATCTTCATTGTGGTCGAATAATGGCATGTTCAGTGTTTTATTGGGGCCTCGTGCAGAAGATTCTTCTGAATCTGCAATATCAGCCTGGATGATGAACTTCATCTCCATTTGAAGGAACCAGAAATTGACAGAAGAAGTGGTGATCCTCTTCATCGGTGGAAAGAAAATGAGGCATGCTACAAAAGACTTGCCTCTCATGCTAGAAGATGATATCTCTGCTCCTCCTTCCTCGGTACCAAGTGAGTGTGTTTTAGTGAAGTAGCAGCAATATATGAAAAAAAACAGAAGCCATTTTTTCTATGTTTAATAGCCTTTTAATAAGTTTCTATTTTTCAAGCACTTTATGGTTCACAGTTGTCTACTTCTAGGCCTCATTCGTTCAGTCACACCATGGTATAGACAGAGATGTCAGTTTTGCTATACACGTTCTGCAAGTGCACAAAAAAAGAAAAATAAAATAAAAAAAAATAAATAAAAAAAATGGTTGCCCTGTTCAGCGTTCACACCACACAACATGCATAAAAACTGACTGAATCGCGCATGAAAACTCTGCAAGTGAAATCTGTATGCTTTTCCCATCAGTTTTCATGCAGGCAGGTACAGTGCCTTGCGAAAGTATTCGGCCCCCTTGAACTTTGCGACTTTTTGCCACATTTCAGGCTTCAAACATAAAGATATAAATGTGTAGAAAAATATACAAAGTATATTCCACGCGCCAAAGATAAGGTGTATAGTTGGTGTGTTATAGAAGAATCTGATGAAAATATATTAAGGTATAGCAGCTGCTGTACAGTAAAAAATAAACTTGTCAAAAAACTCTGAAGACGTCACCGGAAGTGACGAAACGCGTCAGATTGGACCGCATATCGTCATCACGATACCCTAGGTGGAATGCAAGCCGGAAGCTAGCCCGTGATTCCGCGAGGAGGACGCGCAGCCCGCACCGCTGACCACCAGGGATAGTGTTTACTCTGTTTTTATATCTCTGAACCCAATGCATGGGTAATAAACTCTTTAATCCTTACAATATCACGCTATTTGGAGCCTTCTTTTCTCCTTTCTTATCACATTGGGTCGTCACACCCCGGAGTGCAGAGGAGCCAGTACCAGCCTATAGGACCACCAACAAGGGAACCCATTTGACCCAGGGGGCCATTAAAGCTTGAATGGTCTTAATGTCATATGACATAAAACCCACGATATCTGGCAAGTGACCCAATTTACTCATTCACTTGGGACAAGAAATCGATATCTTAACCAATCAAGCCAGAGCACTTGCACCTTTCAATTGTGAAGAATCACTTTCACTAAGGACATTATTTTGAGCACAAAGTCACCGTTTACTATTGGACTGTCTTTTTATTGCTGATTGTAAAATCATTTATTGCCCGATATTTATACTTGAAATTTTTTTTATACCATAGTCACTTATGCACACAATCACTGTTCACCTTGTATTGTTCCTTTTATTGCAAATTTTATATCTGATATTTATATGTCATATACTGAGTCACATATGCACTTTATAACATAGGCTTAATCAAATATTGAGAATTCTTAAATACATATACTTTTATTCATTTTATTGTAGAGATTGGCATGGATAATGCTATCTAATTAGCAAGCGCTGTATCTGGCATTTTTATAAAGATATAAAAAACTGTAATTTTTTGTGAAGAATCAACAAGTGGGACACAATCATGAAGTGGAATGAAATTTATTGGATATTTCAAACTTTAACAAATAAAAAACTGAAAAATTGGGCGTGCAAAATTATTCAGCCCCCTTAAAGCGGTTGTATCCCGCTTTTTGACACTTTTACCTACAGGTAAGTCTATAATAAGGCTTACCTGTAGGTACAAATAATATCTCCT
This sequence comes from Pelophylax lessonae, assembly GCF_965119305.1. Classification (NCBI taxonomy): domain Eukaryota; kingdom Metazoa; phylum Chordata; class Amphibia; order Anura; family Ranidae; genus Pelophylax; species Pelophylax lessonae. The sequence continues at coordinate 17,881,515 of NC_138771.1, read as the reverse complement.
AAACCGGCACGGTTTAGGAGATATTTACAGCGCGAGCGGCGCATGCGCTCTGAAGGTCCGGGGGGACCTTCAATTAACTTGCCGGGAGCTTGCCAGAAAAATCACTCCCGCGCGCATGCGCGGGAGTGACGTCATCGCGGCTCCGGCCAATCAGCGCGCTGGAGCCGCCGAACCCGGAAGAGACGACGAGGGATCATGGCAGCGCCCGCATCGATGTCCGGGGGTCCGTGTCGGGGATTCTTTTTAAGGTAAGTTAAACATAATGGGCTAGTATGCGATGCATACTAGCTCATTATGCCTTTGTCTTGCAGGTTTTTTTTTTTTTTTTTTAATAGGGTTTACAACCGCTTTAAGTTAATACTTTGTAGCGCCACCTTTTGCTGCGATTACAGCTGTAAGTTGCTTGGGGTATGTCTCCATCAATCAGTTTTGCACATCGAGAGACTGAAATTTTTGTCCATTACTCCTTGCAAAACAGCTCAAGCTCAGTGAGGTTGGATGGAGAGCGTTTGTGAACAGCAGTTTTCAGTTCTTTCCACAGATTCTCGATTGGATTCAGGTCTGGACTTTGACTTGGCCATTCTAACACCTGGATAAATGGATTTTTGTAAGAACTTACCGTAAAATCCTTTTCTCTTAAGCTCATTGACAGACGTAGTCTTCTTGATTCTCAAGAGCTGGGTTATGTTGTCTCCGCAGGAGTAGGACTAGGCAGAATGACAAAACGTTCTGGCTCCACCTTAGGGGCAGTCCCTGAGGGTATATCCTCCCTCCCTCTGCCACAGGGAATCAGTTCTGTTTAAAGCAGTACAGAGAATTTAACCCAACCCAACTCAATGATAGAGGGGCGGGTACTACGTCTGTCAATGAGCTTAAGAGAAAAGGATTTTACGGTAAGTTCTTACAAAAATCCATTTTTCTCTATCGCTCATTGACAGACGTAGTCTTCTTGATTCTCAAGAGCTGGGACATCCAGAAGCAGTGCCACAAATGAGGGGTGGGATTGACAAAATCAAATCCAATCTAGAAGGCCCAACCGGTGCCAAACTAGAAGTTTTAAAGGCTCATTATAAACAAAGAATGAGGCTAAAGAAAAAATTTTCCAACGGAAAAAAACCCTCGAGGTAGACCACTGGTCTCCTCAAATTGCGGCCTGCAAAACCTTGCGGCCAAATGAGGCATCAGACGATGCCATTACATCAACTTTATAATGTTTTGTAAAGGTATGCACCGACGACCAGGTAGCCGCCTTGCACACCTGGACCACTGACGCCTGATGGCGAAAGGCCCATGACGCACTAAGTGCCCGAGTGGAGTGCGCCTTAACAGGGAACGGGGGCTCCCGACCCTTAATAGAATAAGCCTGCACTACCGTCTGTCTGATCCATCTGGAAATGGTCGCGGCAGATGCAGGCAACCCCTTTTTGGGTCCATCTGGGATCACAAAAAGTGAATCCGTCTTGCGAAACGAGTCTGTCGTTTTCAAGTATACCCTGATCGCCCGGACCACATCCAAGGAGTGCAAAGCAAATTCCCGAGGATGACTGGGCTTAGGACACAGGGAAGGTAATACAATTTCTTCATTCAGATGAAATTCTGAAACCACTTTTGGTAGGAAGGATGGATTCGGACGAAGAACCACCTTATCTCTATGAACCACCAGATATGGTGAACGACAAGATAATGCGGCCAGTTCTGACACCCTGCGTGCAGAAGTAATAGCCACCAAGAAGGCCACCTTCTGGGACAACGTGGGTAGAGGAATCTCCCTAATATCTTCAAAGGGAGGTTTCTGAAGAACCGACAACACTAAATTAAGATCCCAGGGGGGTAACGGCGCGTGCACTGGCGGAGCCAGATGTCGCACCCCCTGGATGAAATTCCGCACCAAGGAATGAGTAGCCAAAGGCTTCTGAAAGAAGATGGCTAATGCTGAGACCTGACCCTTGATAGTACTCAAGGCCAGTTTCTGCTCAACCCCTTGTTGCAGAAAAGCCAATATTCGACTAATCGAATAAGACCGAGGACGGAACCCCAAAGGTTCACACCATGCAATGTAGGACTTCCATGTGCGATGATAAATCTTTCTGGAAGTCGCTTTCCTTGCTTCAACTAGAGTAGGAATAACTGAAGCTGACAAACCTTTGTCCTTCAGCACCTGGGTCTCAATAGCCAGGCCGTTAAAGCCAGCGATCGTAAAGCAGGATGGAAGATCGGTCCCTGAGACAGTAGATCCTCCCTGAGAGGAAGTCTCCATGGGACGTCCGCCACCAGTCTGACCATGTCGGCGTACCAAGCTCGACGAGGCCAGTCCGGAGCTACCAGGATTACTGGGATTCCTTCCTCCTCTATTCTGCGAAGAAGTCTTGGCAGTAACGCGAGAGGAGGGAAGGCATATGTTAGCTGGTATTGCCCCCACGGGGCGATCAGTGAGTCTGCGGTTTCTGCTAGAGGATCGCGGGAGCGAGCCACGAATCTCTGAACTTTCCTGTTGAATCGTGATGCCAACAGATCCACATCCGGGGTGCCCCACCGTAGGCACAACTGGTGGAAAACGTCTGGATGGAGGGACCATTCCCCCTGATCCAGGGTCTGACGGCTGAGATAATCTGCCTGCCAATTCTCCACCCCCGGAATGAACACCGCAGAGATTGCTGGAACAAATCGTTCCGCCCAGCGAAGAATGCAAGCCACTTCTTTGGCCGCTCGGACACTCTTGGTGCCCCCCTGGTGATTGACATAAGCCACGGCCGTGGCGTTGTCCGACTGGATCCGAACCGGGCCGCCCTGGAGCTGCTCGGTCCAGTGAATCAGACAAAGTCTGATCGCTCTCAGTTCCAATACATTTATCGGTAACCTGGATTCTTCCGGGGACCAAAGTCCCTGGACAGATAACTGACCAAGAATTCCTCCCCATCCGGATAGACTGGCATCCGTGGTCACTATCGTCCAATATATTGGCAGAAATGACTTTCCCTGGCTGAGCATTGGAGACCGAAGCCACCAAACCAGAGACTCTCTGGTCTGTTTGCTCAATCGTATCTGATTGTCCAGGGATTCCGGATTCCGATTCCATCTGAGAAGAATCTCTTGCTGAAGAATTCGGGTATGGGACTGGGCAAATGGAACTGCTTCGAATGAAGCCACCATCAACCCCCGAACCCTCATGCAAGTCCGAAGGGAAGACCAGCTGTTGGACAGTAACAACTGGACTGCTGATTGAATCTTTCGGAGTTTCCCTACCGGAAGGAAAACTCTTGTCCTGACTGTGTCTAGAATTAGACCCAGATATTCGAGTCTCTGGGTGGGAACCAGAAATGACTTTTGCTGGTTCACCAGCCACCCGAATTCCTGTAAAGAAATCATAGTAATTTCTATGTTTTGTAGCAAGGTCTGAGGAGACTCTGCATGAAGCAGAAGATCGTCTAGGTAACCTAGAATCGATATACCTCTTTGGCGCAGAAGTGCCAACATTGGGGCCAACACCTTTGTGAAGACCCGCGGAGCCGTGGCGAGACCGAAAGGTAACGCCACAAACTGATAGTGGTTCTTCTCTACGGAAAAGCGTAGAAAACGCTGATGTCCTGCGAAAATGGGAATGTGAAGATAGGCGTCCTTGATGTCTATGGACGCTAGGACATCCCCTGGATGCAGGAAGGCTGCTACCGTGCGAATGGACTCCATACTGAATCTTCTTATGTTGACGAAAGAATTGAGTGCTCTTAAGTCCAGAATTGGACGCACTTTGCCCTCTTTCCTGGGTATTGTAAACAGGTTTGAATAAAACCCTTGAAACAGTTCTGTCCAAGGAACGTGGACTACCACTCCTTGTTGTAGTAAATCTGTGACTGCTCTCCGCAGATCTTCTAAACGATCTGCGGATAGACGGATATTGGAAGGGAAGAATCGCGCCGGTGGGAGAGATCGAAACTCGATCTTGTACCCTGACCTTATGACTTCGCAAACCCATTTGTCCGGGATTCTGGAAAGCCATGGATCCGGGAACCGGCGAAGACGTCCCCCCACCCCAGTTATGGGTGGGGGCGTACCTTCAGGCTTTGGATGGTTTATCTTCAGGTCTGGAGGGGGCGGGCTTTTGCTTGCCCGACCAACGACCCCTGACGCCTCCTGTAGGAGCTTTGGAGGCCTTAGTTTTTTCACCTGCTGGACGAAAAAACCTCTTGTGAGCAGAAAAAGAAGGCCCTCGTCTTTGACGAGTTCCTCTACCTTTAAAATTTTGCGGTAAAAAGGTGCTTTTTCCATCGGTGAGATCCTTAATGATCTCACCTAAGTTGGCTCCAAATAGACGCTCTCCTGAAAAGGGGATATTAGCCAATGCTTTCTTGGAACCTTGGTCGGCTAACCAACCTTTTAGCCACAGTGTACGCCTGAGAACCACTGCTGAGACTGATGCTCGCGCCATTAATGGAGTGGCGTCTAACGCCGCATCACATACAAACTGTAACCCCTGTATCATTTGTTCCAACAAATCTGATACCGCCTGAGGGACGACTTCTAAGTCCCGGCGTAACCACTTGGTCCATTCAGTTACAGCCTGCGAAACCAGACCAATAGCAATTATTGGTCTGAAAGCTGATCCAATCAAGGAAAACATGGTGCGAGACATAGCTTCTATCTTGCGATCCACTGGATCTTTAAAAGACGGAGCGTCTTCTAAAGGAATAACCGTGGCTTTATTCAATCTAGCAATAGGTGAATCCACCACAGGTGGTTCTGTCCATTTCTTAATAAGGGCTTCCTCAAACGGATAACGCCTGTCAAAGCGTTTAGAAATATTAAAAGTGCGTTTTGGCAGACGCCATTCTTCTTCGATTGGATTGCCAAAACATTTGGGCAATGGAAAAACCTTCGCCACTTTGATGCGCTTTTTAGTCCCAAAAGGGATCTCAGTTTCAGCTATTTCTGATGGAATACCCTGTAACCTTAAAGTCTCTTGAACAGATACAATGAGTGCGTTTACCAACGCTTCCTCTCGGGCTATGGCGGATGCCGAAACATCCTCCTCACTGTCTGAAGAGACAGGACCCGAGACACCAATACCAGATGAAGTACCTGCAACTGCAGAAATAGGCTCAGAGTCTGAATCCGAAGTTTCAGATAATAAGGGGTTAGGCGGGGGTCGCTTTCTTGCGCCCTGTCCCTGACAAGCCACTTCCACCCGGGACACAAAAGTTTCCATAATAGCTGACAAAGATTCAATTGTCAATGGGGTGCTGGAGGATCCCGCAGACCCCTCGAGGGGATCCGGAGGAGATACATGAGTGGCAGGGTCCATGTTAATACAGGACACCTTTGCCAGCAAAAACAAAAAAATTTTCTTTTTTTTTTTTTTTTTTGTGTGTCTCCCCCTAGCGCAATAGCGCCCCTCAGAGTACCTGCTTCTCGATCCCAGAGAGAGAGAGAGGGACCCCCAAGGCTCACCAACCGATGCAGTGCAGTTTCCAACCAACTGCAGTCAGCGTCTGTCTTACACAGACTGGAAGGAGCTGTTTGCTTTTTCCCGGGCAGAAGGTGTGGCTCCGCCCCCTGTGTACGCCTTCCGGCGTTCCCAGCCCTCCACGAGGTAGCTGGGCTCACAAAACATGGCCGCCCCCATAGAAGAGACATAAGACTCCAAAAACATGGCGGCCGGCGTGACCTGAGGACATGCATGCATTCGGTCTACGGCAAAATGGCGGGGGACCGCCGATATAGTCTTCCCAGCACATCCACCTGCACTCTGCTAAGAGGTGACATATGGATCTACAGAGATACACTGCACATAAGGTAGGATTATACCTCCTATGTCTGCTGTAATGTTACAGTCTGCTGGGTAGAGTGTTAGCTCTTGAACCAAGTCCACTTCCCACAAACACATGCTGTATTACAAGGGGGACTTGTAAGTATCAGATATATACTGACCATATATGGAGGGGCCCATAATATATACTGCCTCATAATGAGGAAAAAAAGGGAACGTTTACTCACCATACCGAACCGACAGGCACCCTCTCTTCACAATACCCTCTCCACCGGGGTGGGGGTTTTGTGGACGCCTCGACTCTCTGGTACCTGGCGTCCAAGCGAGCTTTTAACTCGCAAAGTCAGTCCCTTTACTGGGACTCCGTCGCGGCCGACTCAGCGCACTGGTCTGCAAGCGCTCTTAGGCAGAAACCGGGGTGACCACTGGATCTCAACATCCAGCCCGTCGCCCGGCCTCGCATACTTACTTGAATATGTCGCGGCCGACCAAGCGCAATGCCATGGTCTGCGCGCGCTCGTAGGCCGGCTGGGGTGACCACAAGTGTCGCCCAGTCCGGCATTTTTGCTTGAAGATGTCACAGGAAAAAAACACTGGAGAAAAACTACCTAAAAAATGTCTTTTTCTTAGAGAAAAAAAGTCTTGCCAGGACCAAAAGATCCCAGCAAGGAACTTAGGTCCTTACTCCTGACTAGACAGAAAAAAAACTGATTCCCTGTGGCAGAGGGAGGGAGGATATACCCTCAGGGACTGCCCCTAAGGTGGAGCCAGAACGTTTTGTCATTCTGCCTAGTCCTACTCCTGCGGAGACAACATAACCCAGCTCTTGAGAATCAAGAAGACTACGTCTGTCAATGAGCGATAGAGAAATGTTTATTTGTGAATCATTCCATTGTAGATTTTGCTTTATGTTTTGGATCATTGTCTTGTTGGAAGACAAATCTCCGTCCCAGTCTCAGGTCTTTTGCAGACTCTTCAGTTTTCTTCCAGAATGGTCCTGTATTTGGCTCCATCTATCTTCCCATCAATTTTAACCATCTTCCCTGTCCCTGCTGAAGAAAAGCAGGCCCAAACCATGATGCTGCCACCACCATGTTTGACAGTGGGGATGGTGTGTTCAGGGTGATGAGCTGTGTTGCTTTTACGCCAAACATAACGTTTTGCATTGTTGCCAAAAAGTTTGATTTTGGTTTCATCTGACCAGAGCACCTTCTTCCACATGTTTGGTGTCTCCCAGGTGGCTTGTGGCAAACTTTAAACAACACTTTTTATGGATATCTTTAAGAAATGGTTTTCTTCTTGCCACTCTTCCATAAAGGGCAGATTTGTGCAGTATACGTCTGATTGTTGTCCTATGGACAGAGTCTCCCACCTCAGCTGTAGATCTCTGCAGTTCATCCAGAGTGATCATGGGCCTCTTGGCTGCATCTCTGATCAGTCTTCTCCTTGTATGAGCTGAAAGTTTAGAGGGGCGGCCAGGTCTTCGTAGATTTGCAGTGGTCTGATACTCCTTCCATTTCAATATTATCGCTTGCACAGTGCTCCTTGGGATGTTTAAAGCTTGGGAAATCTTTTTGTATCCAAATCCGGCTTTAAACTTCTCCACAACAGTATCTCGGACCTGCCTGGTGTGTTCCTTGTTCTTCATGATGCTCTCTGCGCTTTAAACGGACCTCTGAGACTATCACAGTGCAGGTGCATTTATATGGAGACTTGATTACACACAGGTGGATTCTATTTATCATCATTAGTCATTTAGGTCAACATTGGATCATTCAGAGATCCTCACTGAACTTCTGGAGAGAGTTTGCTGCACTGAAAGTAAAGGGGCTGAATAATTTTGCACGCCCAATTTTTCAGTTTTTTAATTTGTTAAAGTTTGAAATATCCAATAAATTTCGTTCCACTTGCTGATTCTTCACAAAAAATTACAGTTTTATATCTATGTTTGAAGCCTGAAATATGGCAAAAGGTTGCAAAGTTCAAGGGGGCCGAATACTTTCGCAAGGCTCTGTACTGTGTTAAGAACGTGACCTTAATGTTAAAAATTTTAACAAACATTAACATGTTCAGTACCAGATGCGTGTTGAAAACTGTTGATTTTTCAAAACTTTAAATGTACAGAATATCGGCACCGAATATCAGCTATCGGCCTAAAGGGTGACCGAAAATTCGGTATCGGCCCTGAAAAAAACCATATTGGCCGATCCCTAGCTGAGTTTCCTTGCCTTATTATCAGTTACCTCTATTGCAGTTCACAAACCTTGTAGCCAAACTCACCCAGTTCCTTGCTGGTGACCAACGCTTTCCTTTGCAGAGCCAAACTCCGATCTCCCTGCGCAGTCTTCGAAGAGGCCGAGCCACCGATCGCAGACTTCGGTTACCCTCATTCTCTTTCAAAAAAGATTGTTTGTGGAATCGTAGTCCTGTGCCATTACCTCAGAATTACAGGAGACAGTTTTGGCTCTTATTGATGCGATACATACTACTATGAATTTGCAGGATCAGATTGACCAGTTCCTTGTTATGGTCCATGTTTAGGGGTTCCCCTCATACTGTATCTTCCTCACTAGTGTGAGTATTCTTGCCTCCCGCGTCTGGCTTTGTTCCCAAGCTAATACCACCTAGTCTACTCCTTTTGTTGCCACGTGGGGGAATTTGGACCCATCTGGTGAAAGTTTTGGGCATCAGTCCTCAAGCAGCTCTTTAGCTACATGCAGTCCACAGTTTGTCCACATTGAGCCTTTTAGGGGTGGTTGCTGTTGCCTACTCCACACAGTTCAAACTTGGACATCTCAACAATAGAGGACTTCCTGGGTCCCTCAAAGCACAAGAAAAATGAAAGGATTTGTATAATTGCAATACATCCTTTTCTTGGAAGTCACTGAGGGACACAAGTCCCAGCCCTCGGTGTTTATGGTCATGTTCTAATACTGCTTTCTACTAAACTGAGGCATACTGGGAATAAAAGGTGGTGTCCTGGGCTGGCCTGCATTTTAATTTTGCCAGTGTTCAACCCTTCCTGTAGGTGGCAGTATAACCCGACAGTGTGCCTCAATGTACTCCATATAAAGCAAGGGTCTTCAAACTATGGCCCTCCAGCTGTTCAGGAACTACAATTCCCATCATGCCAAGTCATGTCTGAATTAGGGATGCACCGCCTGTGAATGGAGGAGCCGTACACATGAAGCAGCGGCTTTGCTCTGTACTGCAGCCGCTTGCTTTGTGTGTAGCTTCCGGTATCGGCAATTTCACAAAACCAGATATTGGTATCGGGTCCAAAAAAGTCGAAACGGTGCATCCCTAGTCTGAATGTCAGAGTTTTACAATGTCTCATGGGATGTGTAGTTCCATAACAGCTGGCAGGCCGTAGTTTCAGGATCCCTGATATAAAGGGTTACATGGGCAGTACAAAATCCAGTTTGAGTGGTTTACGGAGTTCACAGATATGAGAAAAAAGTGGCGGAAGGAATGCCAGCTTTAACGTGGACCTTGCATTATATATGAATATTCTTGCTTTGTGTGTTTTGTAGTTTTCCAAACTCTAAAGTAAATCTGACCAATAGAACGCTGTAACTTCAGTAAAATTACCTCCATTTTCCATATCACCAGCATCGTCTTCTCTGCCCCCAGGAGAACGTGGAGGGGGTAGAGGTGGAAAATTCTCATCTTCTGTGTGTTCATAATCAGGCATACCAAAGAGGTCATTCTCTAAAGGATCAATCATCTGGAGGTTGGGAAAGAAAAAGAAAAAAGAATCACAAAATTAAATACAATAAAACATAAAAAAAAAAAAAAAAAAAAAAAGATTCAAGACAGTCACTAATAGAAAAATGTTGGCCTTATATATAATAAAATGTACGTAATATCCATCATACACAACCTGTGCTGTCCTATGCAGGTTTGTCACCCGAAAAGCAGCTCATCCTCCTTTTTAGGCGACAAGTCTAGTGCGTTTAAAAGTCAATTTTTGCAACTATCTCAGCAGAACTGCATTGAGTTTGGGCTGCCATTAATAATGTGGGATTACCACATTGATGTTATTGAGGCCTTAAAGTTGAACTTCACTCTGTCAATCAACACTGACTATTTTTAATCCTTCTGCTGCTAGGATCAGTAAAGAGATAGGAAAGTATATATTTCCTTGTTTTAAACTTTTTTCAGTTACTTCCGGGTTTTCATGCCTAGACAAATGAGGTCATACATCCCAGGAGTCTTCAGGAGGGGAGGAGGGGTTTTCTTAGCTAAGCACACCCTCCTGTCTACATGCCTGAGCTAAGGGCAGGTGGATTCCAGGGAGTAAATGCTACATGAATCATCAGCCCTTACTCAAGACGGCTACTGCCAAAAATAGGGGGGGGGGGGGGGTGTTTTTCAAAGTGATTTCCCAACCAAATAAAGCATGGAGACCTGGATGGATGGATGGGGGAAGTTTGCTTTAACCACTTAACCACTTGCCGACCGCCGCACGACTATCTACGGCGGCAGTCAGCCCCTCACAGGCAAAGTGACGTAGGGCTACGTCACTAGCTTGTGAGGGTCTAGGGAGCGAGCGCGGGCCGCCGGAGGCGCGCTCCCGCTCCCGCGCGTGTCACCGGCGGACCCGATGTCCACCGGCCACTCTGCGATCGGCGGGGGAGAGGGAGAAAGTCAGGCAGCTTGTGTAAACAAGCCACCTGTCATTCTCCCCTCTGTATGAGAGCTGATCTTACGGATCTACTATGTAGATCCGTTGATCACTCTGCATACAGCTGAAGCCACAGCCAATCACAGTAAGAATCACGCCCCTAGGGACACACACAGCCCCTCCCTCTCAAATAAAGTTAACCCCTTCACTACCAGTGTATTTATACAGTAACAGTGCATATATATAGCACTGATTACTGTAGAAATGTCACTGGTAACCCCAAAAGTGTCAAAAATTTCAGTGAAGGGTCCGATCTGTCCGCCGCAATGTCGTGGTACCAAAAAAAATCGCAGATCGCCGCCATTACGCGTTAAAAAAAAAAACAACAAAAATTACAAAAATCTTTCCCTTTGTTAGTAAACGCAATAACTTTTGCGCAAACCAATCAAAATACGCTTTTTGCGATTTTTTTTACCAAACATAGGTAGCATAAAACAAATTGGCCGAAAATGTTAAAAAATTTTGATTTTTACATTTTTTTTGGGGGGAATTTCATATAAAAAAAAAGTGAAAAATATTGCTATTTTTGCAAAATTTACGCTCTTTTTTTTGTTTATAGCGCGTGATCAAAAAAAATCGCACAGGTGATCAAATACCACCAAAAGAAAGCTCTGTTTGTGGGAAAAAAAGGACGCCAAATTCGTTTAGGTACAGTGTCGCACGACCGCGCAATTGTCCGTTTAAAGTCACGCAGTGCCGAATCGCAAAATACCCCCTGGTCGTTTAGCAGCCAAATCCTCCGGGGCTTAAGTGGTTAAATATATAAAGTGCAGCACCAAACAATGAGCCAATCTAAAAAAAAGCAGATGCCTGCGAATCTAGAAAAATTAATCTTGACAAATAAAAAACAAATAAATAAGCCATTAAACATCCATAGGAGCCATAAAATTAAGACAGTCCATCCGAGGTTGAAGGAGTTGCAAACCAATGAGGGTAATGATAGCAAGTCTCTTGGCGGAACAGATGGTGAATTGAAGACAAAGGAGAGATCCCAACTGCCAGGGAAAAGACTTCATTTCACCACTGTGCCATACACGGATGTACTCTTACCAGAATATGTGGATCCCTCAACTGATTGAGTGGTCGAATAGGCCTGTGCGTTAGTACATAGCCATCATCCGCAATCCGTTTAGGCAATCTCGAGTTCCACAATCTTATCCGGTACAGATGGAAATCCTCCGCCAGAGAGAGCCCCCCCCCCCCCCAAACAGGCAAAAGTCCCAAACAAACCACTTAGTCAAGTTCCGCTTGCTCAGAGTTCCAGCAACCTTGCAAATACCTAGTTTGTAGACGCAAAAACCAATCAAAATACGCTTATTGCGATTTTTTTTTTTTTTTTTAACCAAAAATATGTAGCAGAATACAAAATTCACAGAGGTGATCAAATACCACCAAAAGGAAGCTCTAATTGTGGGAAAAAAAGGACATCAATGTTATTTGGGTACAGTGTCACATGACCGCACAATTTTCCGCTAAATTAACGCAGTGCCGAATTGCCAAAAAATGGCCTGGTCATTAAAGGGGGGGAGGGTAAAACAGAACTGGTTGAATATTAAAAATGAATTAAAATAGCATTTTTGGTTTGTGGCGCTCAGATAAAGTGTAGTTCCACTTTAATATAAAATGGTTTACTTTTTTTAAAGAAATGTCTGTTTATGACACTTAGGCTCCATGTACACGGGGCGTTAGAAAAAACGAGCTGCAGAGCCACTTCTAACGCCAGGAAAAAGCAGCGTTAAACGTGCTTTCAGTAGCTTTTTCCATTGGCGTTATTGCACGTTTGGCCACGTTTGCTTTTAGCAGCGTTTTTTCTGCCTCCATTCAAAATCAATGGTTCCCTATGGGAGCCTATTGATTTGAATGGAAGGCGCACCGCAAGTCGGATCAGAATTGAGGTGCAACTTGCGCTGTGAGAATCTTGAGGGGGAACTCCACGCCAAAATGGGAAAAAACGGCGTGGGGTTCCCCCCCCCAGGTTCCAAACCAGGCCCATCGGGTCTGGTATGGAATTTGAGGGTAGCCCCATGCCGAAAAAACGGCGTGGGGTCCCCCCCCAAAATCCATACCAGACCCTTAACCGGGCATGCAGCCCGGTAGGGCAGGAAGGGGGAGGGGACGAGCGAGCGGCCCCACCCCCCCTGGACCATACCAGGCCACATGCCCTCAACATGGGGGGGTGTTGGTGCTTTGGAGCAGGGGGAGCTCTGCACCCCCCACCCCAAAGCACCTTGCCCCCATGTTGAGGACAAGGGCCTCATCCCCACAACCCTGGCTGGTGGTTGTGGGGATCTGCGGGCAGGGGGCTCATCGGAATCTGGAAGCCCCCTTTAACAAGGGGGCCCCCCAGATCCCGGACCCCCTCCCTATGTGAATGGGTATGGGGTACACTGTACCCCTACCCATTCACCCCATAAAAGGCAGTGTATGGAAATAACGTCAGGAGATGTTTTGGAAAGTTTATTAAAAATCTTCATCCGGTCTTCTCCGCTCTGGTCTTCTCCCTCTCCGCTCTTTTGCCCTCGGCTCTTCTTCCTCCGGTCCTCCTCAGACGATGTCTCCGGTCTCTGCAGCTTGTTATATAGCCATTGTGGGCGTGGCTGCCAAGTGACATCAGGAAACCCCGCCCCCTCATGCCCACAATGGCTATATAACAAGCTGCAGAGACCGGAGACCGGCATAATCACCGGAGACATCATCTGAGGAGGACCGGAGGAAAAAGAAGAGCCAAGGGCAAAAGAGCAGAAGAGCGGACAGCAGAAGAGCGGACAGCAGAAGAGCGGACAGCAGAAGAGCGGACAGCAGAAGAGCGGAGAGGGAGAAGACCAGAGCGGAGAAGACCGGATTTTTAATAAACTTTCCAAAACGTCTCCTGTCGTTATTTACATACACTGCCTTTTATGGGATGAATGGGTAGGGGGTATAGTGTAAAAACGGTCCCGTTTTTGCATTTGAAGCACCGGGAAACACACGTTCGAACACAAATAATTGCGTTCCAAAAAACGTCCCTGAACTCAACTGCCTGCAAATGACTGTACACGACCCTGTGTACATGGACAGATAAGATAAAATGTAGATGGGTTCAGGGGCTTCTGAAAAAAACGCCCAACTGCTCCTAAACGGCCAATTACAACGTCCCGTGTACATGGAGCCTTAGTATGCAGGCATCTGGGATAAAGCTGTCCACATAGACCATCCTTCTTACCGCTGGCTCTCACCGCTGTCAGTCTGCAATCGTGACTGGGAAGACTTCCCTGCAGTAGAGCGATCTGAAAGTGAGGCTTGAAGCACTTCTGGGGTGCAGTGTGGAAGGGATGATGTTGATGGCGGTGAGGATGATCTATGGTCAGGGATCCTCAAACTACAGCCCTTCAGCTATTGCAGGACTACACATCCCATGAGGCATTGTAAAACTCTGACATTCACAGACATGACTAGGCATGATGGGAATTGTAGTTCCTGAACAACTGGAGGGCCGTAGTTTGAAGAACCCTGGTTTATGTGGACAGCTTTACCCCGGATGCCTGCATACTTAGATGTGCCTGTTTTATTCATCATTTTTGCTTGTCTTGCAAAACACTCTGAATCCAAGGTTTTACTGAATATACAAATCTTACTTTGCTCACACTCTGGGACGGACTGACCTTGAGCCCCGGTTCACACTACTGCGTGTGCGGGGTTCGCATGTAATATCGGAGCGCACTGCTCCGACATGACATGCGATCAGCTGTGCGGTGCGAGTTTAGCCATACAGTTTGTATGGCTAAATTCGCATCGCACCCGCAGCAAACACGCACAGGAGGCATTTTTGCTGCCGCATCAGGATCGGATCGCACAGCGGTTCACACTTGTGCGATCCGATCCTGTGCGAACTGCACGATCGCACTGCGATATGCGATCAAACTGGGGGTGTCGTTAAGATTACATTGACACCCCCAGCGGATCGCATATGGCAGTGTGAACTGCCGGGGGTGCGTGTGCGATGCGGGAACAGGCTGCGAATTCGCAGCCTTCCCGCATCGCATCAGTGTGAACCGAGCCTTAAAGACAGACTGTGAAACACAGCGGCAGGTAAGGTCATACCTAGAAGAAACTAGGTCAATCCAAGCTTGGTAGAGAACCCACCAGGAACACCTTCCAAGCTTGCAGTCAAACATTGTAGCCATGTGATCTGACAGTCACGGTCCAATAATCACATGAAATAGAAGGAGAGGATTTCATGATGTTTTGTAACAAGACAAGTTTGTCCTTTTAGCCTCTGTACACATCAACAGTCTATGGTAATCCATGGGCACATGCTGAGATCTATGGATTCATACACATTTCATTGATGCCAGATGAGCAAAACAGGAGATCACACAGAGAGAAGGAACTGACTCAAATAACTGATTTATAAGAAAAAAAAAAAAAAAAAAAAAAAAAAAGGTCGGAAAGCAAATACTCCAACCTAGTTAAAGAAAAAAAAAAAGAAAAAAATAATTTAAAAAGCAACTCAGGCTTTTGCATGGTTTTTAGTAAAACAGAATTTTTGTAAAATCTTACCTGTAAAATTCCTTTCTCTGAGTCCTCCGACAGTCGCCGCCTCTCCATATTCGTCACTATGAGTTATTGACCTTTGCTCCGTAGGAGTAGCTAGGCAACAGAATATGTCAATATTAAAGCTTTTTGCATATCCCACCCCCAGGGGGTGGTCCCCTCAGTCAATACCCTCCTGCTTCCTGTATCCATACCTCAGTTTCAGCAGAATAGCAGTAGAGTACATAAACAAACCCCAAAAGAGGGGCGGGGGCGGCGACTGTCAGAGGACTCAGAGAAAGGAATTTTACAGGTAAGATTTTACGAAAATTCAGTTTTCTCTTACGTCCTCCGACAGTCGCCGCCTCTCCATATTCGTCACTATGGGGACGTCCCAAAGCAGTGCATACATGAGGGGTGGGAAACGCAGCCGCGCCTAAGGCAACGCAGTACCCACAGCAGAAAAAAAGGAACCTTACAAAAGGAAGGAAACCATCTGGGCAGCATGAAAAAAACTTTGCTCAACAGGAGCAACAACCCAGGAAAAACAAATAACCCAGGGATAAAAACATCCCAAACAGCCAAGGGCCCAAAAATAAGGGACCCTAAGACGCTGCCGCACCAAGAACCTTGCGGCCAAAAGAAGCATCTGCCGATGCCTGAACATCCACTTTGTAGAACTTTGAGAAGGTGTGAACGGACGACCAAGTCGCTGTCTTACACACCTGGGCCACAGAAGCCTGATGATGACAGGCCCAAGACGTACTCAGAGATCTGGTAGCGTGCGCCTTCACAGGCATAGGGGGAACTGTTCCCTTCAAAACATATGCCTGTTCAATAGTCTGTCTGATCCATTTGGCGATGGTAGAAGCCGACGCCGCCAAGCCCTTCCGAGGTCCCTCTGGAAGGACAAATAGAGAATCCGTCTTGCGAAAGGATTTAGTCGATGACAGGTAAACCCTGATCGCCCGAACAACATCCAAGGAGTGTAAATCCACCTCCTTCGGATGTCTAGGCTTCGTGCAAAGTGAAGGCAAGACAATGTCCTCATTGAGATGAAATTCCGAGATCCTCTTCGGGAGAAAAGAAGGGTTAGGTCGCAAGACCACCTTATCCAAGTGAATCACCAAATACGGAGACCTGCAGGACAAAGCTGCCAGCTCCGACACTCTGCGAGCCGAAGTGATCGCCACCAAAAAAGCGACCTTCTTGGACAACAGAGGCAACGAGATCTCCCTGATCTTTTCAAAGGGAGCATGTTGCAACACGGACAGAACGAGGTTCAAGTCCCATGGAGACAAAGGCTCCCTCCTAGGAGGGACCAGGTGTCGCACCCCTTGAACAAAGGTGCTAACCAAAGAATTAGACGCCACAGGGCGTTGAAAGAGAACGGCCAGCGCAGAAATCTGACCCTTAATCGTGGCCAACGCCAAACGCTGGTCCACACCCGTTTGAAGGAAAGACAACACCCTAGACACCGAGTAAGAGCGAGGGGAATACCCCCTGGACTCACACCAGGCAAAATAGGCCTTCCAAGTACGGTAGTAAACCTTCCCTGAAGAAGTCTTTCTAGCGTTGATCAAAGTGTGAATGACCTCCGGGGAGAGACCCCTATCCCTCAGGACCTCGGTTTCAACAGCCAGGCCGTCAAAGCCAGGGACTGTAAAGCAGGATGGAATATCGGTCCTTGAGACAGAAGATCTTCTCAAAGAGGCAGACGCCACGGAGCGTCGACCGCCAGATTCACGGGGTCTGCGTACCAAGACCAGCGAGGCCAGTCTGGCGCCACCAGAATCACCGTGAGCGGTTCCGAGGACAACCTGCGAAGGAACCTGGATAGTAGCTGAATTGGTGGGAATGCATACATCAGTCGATACTGATGCCACGGAGCCACTAACGCGTCCGGCGCGTCTGCCTGAGGATCGCGCGTCCTTGCCACGAACCTTCCCACCTTGTTGTTCAGACGAGACGCGAACAGGTCCACATCTGGAAGACCCCACTTCGCGCACAACATCTGGAAGACATCCGGGTGGAGTGACCATTCCCCCTGGTCCAGGGTCTGGCGACTCAGATAATCTGCCTGCCAGTTCTCCACCCCCGGAATGTGAACTGCTGCGATGGCCGGGACGTGCGTCTCGGCCCAAGAAAGAATGTCGGCCACCTCCCGAGCCGCTCGGGCACTCCTGGTGCCCCCTTGGTGGTTGATGTAGGCCACCGCTGTGGCATTGTCCGTCTGCACCCGAACCGGACGGCCCTGAAGCCTGTCCGTCCAACGTCAAAGGCAGAGATTTATCGCCCGCAATTCCAGAATGTTGATCGGAAGGGAGGATTCCCCCTCCGACCAAGTACCCTGGGTGGACAGAACGCCCAGAACACCACCCCAGCTCGACAGGCTGGCATCCATGGTGACCACCGTCCACGAAAGAGGGCGAAAAGACTTGCCCCCCGACACCGCCGGGGACTGTAGCCCCCACAGAAGATCCCTTCTGGTGCGAGGACTCAACGAGTTCTGAAGATCCAGAGATTGTGGTCACCCGTCCCACCTGGACAGGATCTCCGCTTGGAGACCCCTCGTGTGAAACTGGGCAAAGGGAATCGCCTCGAAAGCCGAGACCATCAATCCCAGACACCTCATGCCCGTCCGGAGGGACGAGCACGGAACGTCCCGGAGGGACCTGACTTCTTCCTGAAGTGTCCTGAGCTTGTCTTCCGGCAGGAAGACCTTCGCCTGAACAGAGTCCAGGATCATTCCCAGGTAGGGAAGACGAACCGACGGGCACAGTGTCGATTTTGGAAAGTTTATCGTCCACCCAAACTCCTGTAGAGTTTGCATCGCGACGGACAGGTCTTTCACCAGACCCTGACTGGTCGCAGACCGAACCAGAATGTCGTCCAGATACCCCAGGACCGAGATGCCCTGGGCTCTCAATAAAGCCAGAACCGGTGCAAGCACCTTGGTGAACACCCGCGAAGCCGAAGCGAGACCAAAAGGCAGCGCCACGAATTGGTAATGATCCTCCGCAATGGCGAATCGAAGGTACCTCTGGTGACCCTCGAAAATGGGGATGTGAAGGTACGCATCCTTCAAGTCGATGGAGGCCATGAATTCTCCCGGAACTAGAGCAGCTACCACCGAGCGCAGGGATTCCATGCGGAACTTGCGAACCCGCACAAAGCGGTTCAGAGCTTTTAAGTCCAGAATTGGACGTACCTTGCCCTCCTTTCTGGGCACAGTGAACAGATTTGAATAAAACCCCCGAAATCTGTCCCGATGAGGCACCGGAACCACCACTCCCTGAGCCCGCAGGTCCCACACCGCCAGGTGCAGATCCCGCAAACGCTCCGGAGACAGTTGAAGATTTGAAGGAAAAAATCTGCTTGCCGGCCGAGAGAGAAACTCGATCTTGTAACCGGACCGAACGATCTCCTGAACCCACCTGTCCCGAACGCGGGCCAGCCAGGGTTGAAGAAAACCAAGCAAACGTCCCCCCACCCCAGAACTGGGTGAGGGCGCCCCTTCAGGCCGCATTGTTATGGGCAGCGGACCCGGACTGGCCGGACTTCTGCTTACCTGTCCACGGCTTCTTTTGGGAGCCTTGACCATTGAAAGGTTTGCCCTTATAGTGCGACCGAAAGGCACGAAAGGACCCCTGAGAGGGTCTAAACGAAGCATGCTTCTTACCTTGAGCAACCTTAGCCCTGTGAGACTGGGGCAAGAGCGTGCTCTTACCCCCAGTGATCCCCTTTATCAGCGTATCCAAGGAGTCGCCAAAAAGGCGAGATCCCGTATAGGGTAGATTAGCTAAAGTTTTGCGAGAAGATTGGTCCACAGACCAACATTTCAGCCAAATCAAGCGGCGTGTCAACACCGCCACGCTGTGCACACGTGCAGCCAAAGGGACTATATCTAAGTCCACATCACACAAATACATGACACCCTGATGAATTTGATCCACCATAGCCAACGTTGTCGGCGGGGCAGAATCAGCCACCAGGACGCGCCTGAGCACCTGCGTCCAATCCGCGACAGCCTGAGCTGACATAAGGGAAGCAAAAATAGCTTTTAGCATGGAACCGGTAACCGAGTAAGTATGGAGGGCAAGAGACTCCAGTCTCCTGTCCGTGGGATCCCGGAACACCGGGGTATCCTCCGCCGGAATCGCAGTAGATTTATTCAAAACCGCCACCGCGTGATCCACCGGAGGCGGCACACACCAACGTTCATCAGTGGCGGGTGTGAAGGGATAACGCAGCTTGAACCTACTTGGCACAGCAAAAGGCTTCTTTATATTGCGCCATTGTTCACTAACAGCGCGCTGAAAATCCTCAGTGCAAGGAAAAACCTGCGATGATTTGCGTCTCCGCTGCGTCCCATAAGAGGCCAGGACGGCAGGAGGACATGGTTCATCCTGCAAATGCAGTGTTTGTTTGATAGAAGCAACCAATTCATCCATGATTGCAAGCTCTTCAGACAAGCCAGGAGGGGAATCATCAACCCCTTCAACCTCCGCCTCCCCTTCTGACCCTACAAGGTCCAGGGACGAACAGGACCCCGATAAGGGGACCCCAGCCATAGCAGCCCCATCACCATCGCCCTCTGAATCAGAGGAAATTGAAACTCTGGGCCGTTTTGTGGATTGAGCAGCCACAAGCATCTGCACCTGAGCAGCTAGGTTAGCCACAATGGTAGCCAAATCGCCCCCCTCGGGGGAAGCAACAGACCCTTGGCCCCCCACTAAAGTGGGAGGAAATTTGCTTTCCTGAGAATCCATGCCCCAAAATTTTGCAGGAAAAAAAGGGGTACTGCCCCTTTAAGATCGCGGTGAGCGTAGCCCACCGCACACACACAGCATACACCGACCCCCATAGGGAGAAGCACAAAACTTAGGCAAGGAATACAGGAATAAGGAAGGTAAACCTGGAGAGAACACTCAGGCTGCTGCATCGATCGCTGTTCTCAGGGCAAAGGAAGTGATGCAATACAGACCGCTCCTATAAAGCCTATGGAAGGCTCCACAAACATGGCCGCCAGTGGGGGACTGCAAAGGCAGAGCATGCAGCGCTGACATGTGGTCTGAGCGATCACCGCCAAAATGGCAGCGCTTGGCGCCAAAAACGCCGCTCTCCTCATACAGTAATGGCCATCATACGCCTGCAGTAATAATAAAAAAAAAAAAATGGCGGACCGCAGCAGCGGCCGCCGCATGTATGCACAAACATGTCTCACATCATGCCCCACAGCATACAGCATGTCACACAGAAAAACACACAGCCTGTAACACAGAACAGTGCAGGATAGCCCCCCTCCTTGCAGCCCACAGAAGGCAGCAAACCAGACAGGGAGCCCAATAGTGTGTACAGAAAAGCAGGGTTACATAGTCCCAGACTGACACCCACTAACCAGGCAGGTCCCCACACAGATACACTTACCTTCTGAATGGCGTGGGGAGCCCACACAAGAGATCAAGCCGCTGCACAGAGGACAGGGAGAGTCGCAGCCAGGACGCAGTAGAACTGCGGTGCGAAACCGCATGGCGTCCAGTGAGGTAGCCACCTCACCGCAGCATCCCTGCAGCGAACAGGGATGGGTCGTTCACACATGCCAGGAAAAAACCTGACTGAACGCTCGATGGCAGGCTGGGAAGCCACTGGCCCACAACCTGCGACCAGGGGGGCCAGCCCGAGACCCAGCCCGCACGATCCTCTTCATCAGAAGAACTAACTAATGCTGAAAAAATTAACAGCTAAGTAAAAAAGAGAGAAAAACACTCAAATAAAATCAAAAAGAAGATAAAGGCTGAGACAAAAAGCCCCAGCACAGAAACAGCCAGCTAACTCCTGATAGCTAGACAATGAAACTGAGGTATGAATATTGACATATTCTGTTGCCTAGCTACTCCTACGGAGCAAAGGTCAATAACCCATAGTGACGAATATGGAGAGGCGGCGACTGTCGGAGGACGCAAGAGAAAAATCCTTTTGCAAAAATACATGCAGCCATATCGGTGAATCTTACAGACTCCAGCCCTTTTATTACAGGGCTTCCAAAGTGTAAATGAACTACAAGTGTGGGCAAGGTTTGGGGGGGGGGGGGGTGGATTAACACTATGTAAAAGGGGTGCACCAATACAACTTTTCTAGTCCCGATACCTGGCATTGTGTATCTGCCGATACCGATCCGGAACTACACAGATACACAATATGCATGCGGCTGCAGTACAGAGCAAAGCCGCTGCTTCCTGTGTACGGCTCCTCCATTCACAGGCGGAGTGCATCTGATATCACTCCGCCTATGAGTCGGTTCTATACAGGAAGTAGTGGCTCCGTGCAAGTAAGGGACGGCTGAGCCGGGACTCCGCAAAACCGGATCGGCCCGTGGATCGCTTAATTTTACCGATCCCCCGATCCAGCCGGTCCAGGGGGGGGGGGGTGCGCCATGCACAGAGTGCCAAGTCCAGGGGGGGTGTGCCGTGCACAGAGTCCAGGGGGGTGCGCCGTTCACAGAGTGCAGGGTCCAGGGGGGGGGTGTGCACAGAGTGCAGGGTCCAGGGGGGGGGGGTGTGCGCACAGAGTGCAGGGTCCAGGGGGGGGGGGGGTGTGCGCACAGAGTGCAGGGTCCAGGGGGGGTGTGCGCCGTGCACAGAGTGCAGGGTCCAGGGGGGGTGTGCGCCGTGCACAGAGTGCAGGGTCCGGGGGGGGTGCGCCGTGCACAGAGTGCAGGGTCCGGGGGGGGGGGGTGCGCCGTGCACAGAGTGCAGGGTCCGGGGGGGGGTGCGCCGTGCACAGAGTGTATCATGCCCGCAGCACTGCATGAGGAAATGCAGGGGCTTGGGAGGAGTCTCACTTACCTGTCGGTGAGGCACCTTACATTTAAAAATGGCGCCGCCCGGCGCCAACACATCACCGCACATGCGCCACCAATGCTCGATAAAGCCCATACACATTTGGCTATTCCCGGGCACAAGGCGCATGCGCGGTAATGTGTTTTTAAAAGGTAAGTGAGACTGTGACTCGAGTATAAGCCGAGGGGGGCGTTTTCAGCATAAAAATAACATGCAGAAAAAGTCCGCTTATACTCGAGTATATACAGTATATTTTTTTTTTTTTTTAGCAGAGACCCTAGAGAATAAAATGGAGATCGTTGCAATACTTTATGTCACACCGTATTTGCGCAGTGGTCTTACAAATGCAATTTTTTGGGAAAAAATACACTTTTTGTGTTTTATTGCATTCCCGGCAGCCCATTCATTTCAAAGGGCTGCCAAAAGTGCAAAAAGTACAGCAGACACCATTTAAAATTCTTGCTGCACCAAACCACATGGGGCTGCGGTACCGTACGTTTTGGTGGCCGTGAACGCACCAGTTTGCTGGATGCGTGGGAACACTATTAACGGCACCCACCCGTGCGCATCTGCAGAGCCCTTAGACCTCGTTTGCACCAGAAGGTGTATCTGAGCACATTCATGTTTTTTTTGCGCTTTCCAACCTGTCAGGTTTTAGGGGGATCCATAAATTTCAATGGGTTGCCCTATGCAAAAGAAAAAAAAAAAAAGTGCAAAACTATTTTTTTTCCAAAATCACTCTGTACCAAAACACAAAGTACTACTATAACAAGTATTTTGGTGGCCATTAAGACATAGATTTGCTAGATGTGTGGGGATGCTATTTGAAATCAAAGTGGTTGTAAGCTTAAAGCGGAGTTCCGGCCACAACATTTTTTTTTTCAAAAAAAATTCCCCCGGGACAGTCAGGGCTAGTACATTCCACAATGGATAGCCTCTGTACTGTCCCGGGTCACACTTACCTTTTAGAAAAAATACTTACCTTGAAAATTTCTTCTCCAGCACTGCCATCTTGGATGTGGGCAGCTGAAGCCAGCGTGTCCTCTTCTGCATCCTCTTCTCCCAGAATGCACCGGCCCCGCTCGTCACTTCCGGTGCAGGCGCGTCATCCCTCCACAGTTTCTGGGCATGCCCAGAAGCTGTTTAGCAGTGAATGACGCGCCTGCACCGGAACTGACAAGTGGGGCCAGTGCAGGCGCATTGATTCCTGGGAGCGATGACGTTCAGCTCCCAGGAATCAATGCAAGCAGGAAGTGACGGCGCGGGCCGCGGCCACAGAGAGAGCAAGAGGAAGTAAGGTGAGTATATTTGGCGGTCCGTTCTCATCCGATCTCCCCATAGAGGACAGCGGGGATCTGACAGCTCCATCTCCGCACACAGAGGGGAGACGGAGCGGTCATCCCCCTGCTCAGCGGGGACCGATCCCCGCTGAGCAGAACAGACTCCGTCGGGTGCACCGCCCCGTGAAAGGAGCCAATGAGATTTGGGCTTATTGCATATTTATAATTTACCTAGGTGGATGCAACATCAGTCCGATGCTGCATCGGTCCCCCGGGGCCTCTGCACTGAGAACCGAGCAATCAAACGCTGCTGATTGCTCCCCGAGCAGAGAGCTGCTGACTAAGTCACCCCTCCTTGCTCACTGGAGCGCTGAGCTGTGGAGGGGAGCCGCCAGCTCAAGCTCTCAGTGGTGCCGGGTGTCAGTCCAGGCACCTGGCGGATCCTGACTCCATGGTCATGATGACGTGGTACCTGGACCAACATATGTGACATCAGCAGAGAGCGGACTTCAGCCCGCTGTCTGCTGAAAACACGTCACAGGAATGCAGAATGAATGGCACTCCTGTGATCCATAGGAGATGTACAGCCAGATTAACTGACTGTACATCTCCTTTAACCACTTGCTGCGCTATAGCAAAATGATGGCTACAGTGCGGTCAGATAGTTCTTGGAGGGCGTCATAGGACGTCTTCCTGAGATAGTGCCAGATACGTCACGTAGGTGATATACTCTGTGATCGCAGACACAGCTGAACACAGATCAGGGTAGAGAGCCAATCAGAGGATCTTTACCACCTGATCAGTTGTTTCCAATCACAGCTAATCACGACATAAACACACTTTCCAGCTATCGGCATTCCTTTTCTCTGTCACAGCGTGAGGAGAGAAGAAGAAGAGAGTCAGTATCCAGCTAGTGTAAAAGGGGACATCTGCACTGATCATCAGTGTCCTAAGGATCAGTGCAGCTCCAACAGTGCCATCAGTGCTGCCAATCAGAGCCCATCAGTGGAAGGCAAAAAGAAACTCGGCCACACACCACCATGGATCCAACACGATTTATTATTGAATAAATGAAGGCCAATGACTGCCACGGGACACGGGACACAGAAACAAAGGTTGACGTGTTTCACACTGAACTCGCGCTTCTTCAAAACCTGTCAATCAGTGCCCACCAGTGACTTTCAGTGCTGCCTCATTAGTTCCCATCAGTGCCGCCTCATTAGTTCCCATCACTGCTGCCCATCAGTGCCACCTCATTAGTTCCCATCAGTGCCGTCTTATTAGTTCCCATCAGTGCTGCCCATCAGTGCCGTTCTATTAGTTCCCATCAGTGCTGCCCATCAGTGCCGTCTTATTAGTTCCCATCACTGCTGCCCATCAGTGCCGTCTTATTAGTTCCCATCACTGCTGCCCATCAGTGCCGTCTTACTAGTTCCCATCAGTGCTGCCCATCAGTGCCGCCTTATTAGTTCCCATCAGTGCCGTCTTATTAGTTCCCATCACTGCTGCCCATCAGTGCCGCCTCATTAGTTCCCATCACTGCTGCCCATCAGTGCCGCCTCATTAGTTCCCATCACTGCTGCCCATCAGTGCCGCCTCATTAGTTCCCATCACTGCTGCCCATCAGTGCCGTCTTATTAGTTCCCATCACTGCTGCCCATCAGTGCCGCCTTATTAGTTCCCATCAGTGCTGCCCATCAGTGCCGTCTCATTAGTTCCCATCACTGCTGCCCATCAGTGCCGCCTCATTAGTTCCCATCACTGCTGCCCATCAGTGCCGCCTCATTAGTTCCCATCACTGCTGCCCATCAGTGCCGCCTCATTAGTTCCCATCACTGCTGCCCATCAGTGCCGCCTCATTAGTTCCCATCACTGCTGCCCATCAGTGCCACCTTATTAGTTCCCATCAGTGCTGCCCATCAGTGCTGTCTTATTAGTTCCCATCAGTGCTGCCCATCAGTGCCGCCTTATTAGTTCCCATTAGTGCTGCCCATCAGTTCCCATCAGTGCTGCCCATCAGTGCCGCCTCGTCAGAGCATGCCAGTGAAGGTGAACAATTAATTACCTGTTTGCAAAATATTATAACAGAAATTATGAAAAACTTTTTTCCTGAACATTTTTGGCCTTTTTTATCTCGTTTGTTTATAGTGCATAAAAATAAAATAAAAACCCAGTGGTGCTTAAGTGCCCATTCATACTGCCGCGACTTGTCAGGTGACTGGTCAGCACGACATGTCGCTGTCCATGCAGTGCTACCAGAACCGTTCTAATAGGAGCGACTCAAGTCGCTCCGACTTAGAAAATAGTTCCTGTACTACTCCGGGGCGACATCGGAGCGACTTGCATTGACATTCATTATATGAAGTCCATGCAAGTCGTGCCAAAGTCACGGTGTACGCAACTTCACAGGTCGCCCTCGGAGTCGTGCCGCGGTAGTGTGAACCGGCACTGCCAGACGGACTCCATTTTTCCCAGCGGGGGATCGGCAGATCGGAGCGGAGACACAGCTGTCAGGTCCCTATTCATCTCTATGGGGGAATCGGATGGGAACGGACCGTCTGTACGTTTTCATCCGATCCAATCCGCCAGGAGGATGGAAAATAGGGTTTCTAGCCATGCGGTTATTATAGTCTCCGCTGATATCCGATGCCCCATAGAGATGCATGGGGTGACTGTTTCCGATCCACCTGAAAAACTCACAGGCGAATCTGAACGGACTCTATGTGTGAAAGGGGCCTAAATACCACCAAAAGAAAAAAATAAAAACTATTTGTGTAAAAAACACAATAAAAACTTAGTCTGGGCACAGTGTTGTATGACCGCGAAATTGTCAAAGGGCAACAGCGCTGAAAGCTGAAAATTGGCCTGGGCAGAAAGAGGGTGAAAGTGCCCGGTAGGCGGGTAGGTACTGGCGCTCCCCCACATTGGCACCCAACTTAAAGCGGAGTTCCAGCCTCACACACTCACCTGTCCAGCGATGCGGCCGCCCGAAGCCTCGCTCTTCTCCCTCTCTGCTCTGCGGCGCCGGCATCACTGCTGTGGGCACCCGGCTGTGACATTTGTCAGCCGGGTACGCACTGCGCATGAGGAGTTGGCTACGCGTCTTGATTGGTCGGCAATCTTCTGGGACCTCTGACGCGTCCCAGAAGATTGCAGGGAGGGAGGGGGAGGGGAGAACTTCCGCTCAGGGTGCCGCGGCACTCCAAGGGGAAGTGGGAGCGGGTACCTGTCAAAACTAGGTACCCGCTCCCCCCCAAAAAAAATGACATGCCAAATGTGGCATGTCAGGGGGTTAGAACCGCCTAAAGCGGAAGTTCCACTTTTGGGTGGAACTCCGCTTTAAGCCAAAATTAGGCAATAATTTAAAAATAAAAGTGGGGGGGGGGGTTAGAACTTCGCCTGATTGATTGGGCCTTTAACGAGTTGCGTCCAATCACACACGCTTTTTTTTTTTTTTGCACATTCCGGGCAGCCCATTAATTTCAGTGTGCAAGAAATGCGCAAAGAAAAAAAGTGCAGACGCAATTTGTAAATTAATGCCACACAAAAATACAGGCGGTTTGGCAGGCAATATTGTGTATACATTTGAAAGACGCGCTTTTCACGTCACCAGCACACGTCTGCACAAGGCCAGCCTGCTGCACACATCCTGGTGTAAACCATTCCATAAACACACCGCTCACCCCCCATCATATGGGATCATCACAATGGGAGATAACCGGGCTGAGCTCCTTGTATATAAATGATAGAAGCTGACACAGGCTCTGCATAGAACAGCCTCCCCTTCCCCTTCCCCTTCCCGAATAGATACCGATCACTTACCGTATCCCGGGGGTGCACGTGCCTGACTGCTGCCTACTAAGTACCGGTGTTCCACCACTGTGTATACAGCAGAGCGCGCCTTCCGCACACGTGACGTCACGGCCTGAGACACGTCCAGGCTGTTGCTAGGTGACGAACTGAACTTTATTGTTCGCTGACAAAACATTTCTAATGAAAGCAATTTTATCTTTTTGTTGTTGTTCCTCTTTGCGTTTTGCTGCTAGTTACTGAGTGAGCACCAATAGTAGCGTTATATCACTATTCCACTGTGAAAATAAACTAGCAACAAGAGCTCATTCACACTAACTCCATGGCAGAGTCGTGCTACTGCTTATACCAATCCTCCCTAACTGTTACATACAGAATATGTCCATCAGGGTCCCTATTGGTGTCCCCCTTACAGCAGGTGTCCCCATCAGTGTCCCCTTACATCAGGTGTCCTCATCAGTGTCCCCTTACATCAGGTGTCCCCTTGCATCAAGTGTCCCCATCAGAGTGTCCCCTTACATCAGGCGTCCCCATCAGTGTCCCCTTACATCAGGTGTCCTCTTGCATCAAGTGTCCCCATCAGATTGTCCCCTTACATCGGGTGTCCCCATAAGAGTGCCCCTTACATCAGGCGTCCCCATCAGAGTGCCCCCTTAAATCAGGAGTCCCCATCAAAGTGTCCCCTTACATCAGGCGTCCCCATCAGAGTGTCCCCTTAAATCAGGAGTCCCCATCAGAGTGTCCCCTTACATCAGGCGTCCCCATCAGAGTGCCTCCTTACATCAGGCGTCCCCATCAGAGTGTCCCCTTACATCAGGTGTCCCCATCAGAGTGCCCCCTTACATCAGGCGTCCCAATCACAGTGCCTCCTTACATCAGGCATCCCCATCAGAGTGCCTCCTTACATCAGGCGTCCCAATCACAGTGCCTCCTTACATCAGGCGTCCCAATCAGATGCCTCCTTACATCAGGCATCCCCATCAGAGTGTCCCCTTAAATCAGGAGTCCCCATCAGAGTGTCCCCTTACATCAGGCGTCCCCATCAGAGTGCCTCCTTACATCAGGCGTCCCTATCAAAGTGTCCCCTTACATCAGGCGTCCCCATCAGAGTGTCCCCTTACATCAGGTGTCCCCATCAGAGTGCCTCCTTACATCAGGCGTCCCCATCAGATGCCTCCTTACATCAGGCGTCCCCATCAGAGTGCCCCCTTACATCAGGCGTCCCCATCAGAGTGTCCCCTTACATCAGGCGTCCCCATCAGAGTGTCCCCTTACATCAGGTGTCCCCATCAGAGTGCCTCCTTACATCAGGCGTCCCCATCAGAGTGCCTCCTTACATCAGGCGTCCCCATCAGAGTGTCCCCTTACATCAGGTGTCCCCATCAGAGTGCCTCCTTACATCAGGCGTCCCCATCAGAGTGCCTCCTTACATCAGGCGTCCCCATCAGAGTGCCTCCTTACATCAGGCGTCCCCATCAGAGTGTCCCCTTGCATTAGATGTCCCCTTTAGCGTGTCCCCTTGCATCAAGTGTCCCCATCAGAGTGTCCCCTTGCATCAGGTGTCCCCATCAGAGTGTCCCCTTACATCAGGCGTCCCCATCAGGGTGTCCCCTTACATCAGGCGTTCCCATCAGAGTGCCTCCTTACATCAGGCGTCCCCATCAGAGTGTCCCCTTGCATTAGATGTCCCTTTTAGCGTGTCCCCTTGCATCAAGTGTCCCCATCAGAGTGTCCCCTTGCATCAAGTGTCCCCATCAGAGTGTCCCCTTACATCAGGCGTCCCCATCAGAGTGTCCCTTTACATCAGGTGTCCCCATCAGAGTGTCCCCTTATACCAGGTGTCCCCAATAGAGTGCCCCCTTACATCCGGTTTCCCCATCAGAGCCTCCCCCCCCCCTTACACCAGGTATCCCCATCAGAGTTCCCCCTTATATTAGGTGTCCCCATCAGAGTCCCCCCTTACATCAGGTGTCCCCATCAGAGTCCCCCCCTTACATCAGGTGTCCCCATCAGAGTCCCCCCCTTACATCAGGTGTCCCCATCAGAGTCCCTCCTCATAGCTTCCAACTGTCCCTCATTTGGAGAGACAATCCCTCTTTTGGGACTGAGTCCTTCTTTCCTTCTTAGGCTGCAGTCACACCTCAGCATTTTGAATTGCGGGCACATTTTCCAGGAATCTGCCCGCGATTTGAAAGCATCGAGGTGTGAATGGCAAATCGCAGAACCCAAATCTGGGATGCCATTCCATTGAATGGCACCAAAGATCACGGTACGGTTCTGCTGGGATTTTTGCGTGATAAATAGCCTTGCAAACCGCATCAAATGAAGCATGTCGCCCAAAAGTAGCTCCTGAACTTTTTTTGGATGACATGCTTCACGCTATGCTGTTTGCTGCGATTGCAGCACGATTTATCACGTGACAGTCTTGGCAAATCTGCCCATGTTTCAAAGTGCAGAGGTGTGAATGCAGTCTTAGGCCCCTTTCAGACAGGTGGACCCCACTAGCGGATCCACCTGCTCAGCAGTAGGGATGGGCTGTGTGTTCGAGTCGAACGTAATTTCGACTCGAACATCGGCTGTAACACATGAACAAATGGCACGTTCGCCCACCGATGAGCGCCCCATAATGCACTGTGCTCTTGCAGTTCATTGATTGCTGGTGATTGGCCAAAGCATGCACCTGACCTGTATGCTTTGGCCAATCACAGCACAATGTGATTGTAGTCCTGGGTCCCCTCTCGGTGCTCCCCAAGTTTGGTGTCCCTGTCACTTATGGTTTGGGAGCAGTGCCGCCAATGTTAAAGACGGGGAGTAGTGCTATGCCAAGCTGACCAATATTGCCCAGAGATGCCAATGAGCACTGAAAGCTGAAAATTGATTTGGTCAGGAAGTGGGTGAAGGTGTCTTGTATTTAAGTGGTTAAAGGGGAACCCTATGACAGAACTAAAAAAAAAAAAAAAACGGCGTGAGGTCCCTCCCAAAAGGCCCCCCAAAGCAACTTGTCCCCGTGTTTATGGGGACAAGGGCCTCTTCCCAACAACCCTAGGCTGTGGTTGTGGGGGTCTGCGGGTGGGGGGCTTATCGGAATCTGGAAGCCCCCTTCAACGAGGGGGCGTCCACATACCCCCCATGTGGATAGGTTTCGGGTATATCGTACACCTACCCATTCACCAAAAAAGTGTCAAAAAGAAAGAGCCACAGGAAACAGTTTTTGACAAGTTCTTTATTAAAAAATAAATAGTGTCCCTTGATGTAAATCCATCATCAATCACGATGGCTGCCAGCCCAAAAATTGGAAAAAAAATTAAAATGCTTCCGACTCTAGGGAGGCGTCCCGCTGTCTGCCCAATCTGCGCTTCTATGTAGCCAAGGGGCAGGGCCAACCGGCGACGTCACCTAGTGGCACTGCCCCTTCTGATGTCATGCCCCGCCCCTTGCCTATGGAAGAGCTATCAAAGCGCAGATCGGGCAGACGGCGGGAGGCCTCCCAAGAGGCGGAAGCGTTTTTTATTTTTTCTATTTTTTTGGGTCCAGTGGCCGTCGTGATTGACAATGGATTTACATCGAGGGAGACAAATTTTTTAATCTTTATTTTGTAATAAAGGACTTGTCAAAAACTGTTTCCTGTGTTTCTTACTTTTTGACACTTTTTTGGTGTATGGATAGGGGTATGATGTATCCGATACCCTCACATAGGAAGGGGAGGGCTGGGATCTGGGGGTCCCCTTGTTAAAGGGGGCTTCCAGATTCTGATAACCCCTCCACCCACAGACCCCGACAACCACAGCCCAGGATTTTTGGAAAGAGGCCCTTGTCCCCATCAACATGGGGACAAGGTGCTTTGGGGTGAGGGAGACAGAGCCCTCCCTGCCCCAAAACAACCACCCTTCCATGTTGAGGGCCTGTGGCCTGGTATGGTTTGGGGGGGTGCTCGCTTGTCTCCCCCCTTTTCCTGATCTGCCACGCTGCATGCTCGGATAAGGGTCTGGTATGGATTTAGAGGGGGAACCTATGCTTTTTTTATTATTTAATTTTATTTTTTCATTTTGGCGTGGGGTTCTCCTTAAAATCCACACCAGACGCGAAGAGCCTGGTATAGACTGGGAGGGGGAACTCTACGCGTTTTTTTCATTTTGTTTTATCTGTATTGCTGGGGGCCGACAATACATTACAGCCACGAGCAAGTTTAAATTACATTTTTTTCTTTAGAAATGTCAGTATTGCTGCAGCAGGCTCAATACAGTATCCCACAAAAGTAAGTACACCCTCACATTTATGTAAATATTTTCCTATATCTTTTCATGTGACAACATTGAAGAAATGACACTTTGCTACAATGTAAAGTAGTGAGTGTACAGCTTGTATAACAGTGTAAATTTGCTGTCCTCTCAAAATAACTTAACACGCAGCCATTAATCTCTAAAGCACTGTCAACAAAAGTGAGTACACCCCTAAGTGGAAATGTCCAAATTAGCCCCAATTAGCCATTTTCCCTCCCCGATGTCATGTGACTCGTTAGTGTTACAAGGTCTCAGGTGTGAATGGGAAGCAGGTGTGTTAAATTTGGTGTTATCGCTCTTACTCTCTCGTACTGGTCACTGGAAGTTCAACATGGCACCTCATGGCAAAGAACTCTCTGAGGATCTGAAAAAAATAATTGCTGCTCTACATAAAGATGACCTAGACTATAAGGTTGCCAAGACCCTGAAACTGAGCTGCAGCACGGTGGCCAAGACCATGGTCTGGCCACTCAGGTTCCACTCAGAACAGGCCTCGCCATGGTTGACCAAAGAAGTTGAGTGCACGTGCTCAGCGTCATATCCAGAGGTTGTCCTTTGGAAATAGACATATGAGTGCTGCCAGAATTGCTGCAGAGGTTGAAGGGGTGGGGGGTCAGCCTGTCAGTGCTCAAACCATACGCCGCACACTGAATCAAATTAGTCTGCATGGCTGTCGGCCCAGAAGGAAGCCTCTTCTAAAGATGATGCACAAGAAAGCCCACAACCAGTTTGCTGAAGACAAGCAGACTAAGGACATGGATTACTGGATTACTGTCCTATCGGTCTGATGAGACCAAGATAAACTTATTTGGTTCAGATGGTGTCAAGCGTGTGTGGCGGCAACCAGGTGAGGAGTACAAAGACAAGTGTGTCTTGCCTACAGTCAAGCATGGTGGTGGGAGTGTCATGGTCTGGGGCTGCATGAGTGCTGCCGGCACTGGGGAGCTACAGTTCATTGAGGGAACCATGAATGCCAACATGTACTGTGACATACTGAAGCAGAGCATGATCCCCTCCCTTCAGAGACTGGGCCGCAGGGCAGTATTCTAACATTATAACAACCCCAAACACACCTCCAAGACGACCACTGCCTTGCTAAAGAAGCTGAGGGTAAAGGTGATGGACTGGCCAAGCATGTCTCCAGACCTAAACCCTATTGAGCATCTGTGGGGCATCTTCAAATGGAAGGTGGAGGAGCGCAAGGTCTCTAACATCCAGCAGCTCTGTGATGTCGTCATGGAG
This sequence comes from Pelophylax lessonae, assembly GCF_965119305.1. NCBI lineage: Eukaryota > Metazoa > Chordata > Amphibia > Anura > Ranidae > Pelophylax > Pelophylax lessonae. The sequence goes on along the minus strand of NC_138771.1, from coordinate 17,849,101 downwards.
GAGTGAAAGAGGACTCCAGTGGCAACTGGGTTAAGGGTTAAGGCAGTGCTGGAAAATAATGGTGGCCACACAATATATTGACACTTTGGGCCCAATTTGGACATTTTCACTTAGGGGTGTACTCACTTATGTTGCCAGCAGTTTAGACATTAATGGCTGTGTGTTGAGTTATTTTGAGGGGACAGCAAATTTACACTGTTATACAAGCTGTACACTCACTACTTTACATTGTAGCAAAGTGTCATTTCTTCAGTGTTGTCACATGAAAAGATAGAATAAAATATTTACAAAAATGTGAGGGGTGTACTCACTTTTGTGAGATACTGTACATCGTACAGATGTGCCACTTTACAGGCAGACTAAGGGTACCCCCAGGCACGATATTTAAAGGAATTTTAGATTTTTAATCTTTAAGCATCATTAAAATCACATTTGTTTGCATTAAAACATGTCCCCCAGGGCAGTACCCGGGTCCCCATACACTTTGTATGGTAAGAATCAGGTTTAGAATACAAACCTGTAGAGACCAGCAGCACCCTGACAGGTAGCTCAGACGATGGAGAAGAGGTCCCTGTTAAGATTAGGCGTACCCGACCCCAGGTGGCTGAAGTGCTAGGAATGTATGACTTGTCTCATATGCAGCAGGGTCCAAGTACTAATGCTGTACTACCTTTTGGTGAACTGGCAGGCACCAGCAGCCTAGTACATCCTGGCCTTTTTTTCACACCAGCACTGCAGTATCTCATGGCAATGTGGCGAGTCCCAGAAGTGCAGTATAGTGGCTGGCAGTCATGTACTACTGCCACCAAGAATTTTAACACAGGCCCCTAGAGCCCTAGAGGTGCTTGCAAATCCTGATTGGTAGTCCACAGATTCAGCAGCACCGATTCTTCCCCCATTCATTGACCAACCAGGAATTCAAGTAGGAACAGCAAATTTAACTCCCCTTGATTTTTTAAAGCTGTTTTTCACAGATAAACTGTGTCAATTGATTGTAGTCCAAAGCAATCTACTGTATATGCACAACAATACATAGTCACCCACCCAAATTCAACTCTTGCCAGACCATTCACGTGGAAATCTATCGCAGTTTCCGAATTTAGGACTTTTTTGGGCCTAGCCCTTAACCACTTAAGCCCCGGAAGATTTTACCCCCATTCCGACCAGGGGGTATTTTGCGATTCAGCACTGCGTGACTTTAACGGACAATTGCGCGGTCGTGCGACGCTGTACCTAAACGAATTTGGCGTCCTTTTTTTCCCACAAACAGAGCTTTCTTTTGGTGGTATTTGATCACCTGTGCGATTTTTTGATCACACGCTATAAACAAAAAAAGAGCGTCAATTTTGCAAAAATAGCAATATTTTTCAAATTTTTTTATATGAAATTCCCCCAAAAAAAAATGTAAAAATCAAAATTTTTTAACATTTTCGGCCAATTTGTTTTATGCTACCTATGTTTGGTAAAAAAAAAATCGCAAAAAGCGTATTTTGATTGGTTTGCGCAAAAGTTATCGCGTTTACTAACAAAGGGAAAGATTTTTGTCATTTTTGTTGTTTTTTTTTTTAACGCGTAATGGCGGCGATCTGCGATTTTTTTTGCGGTACTGCGACATTGCGGCGGACAGATCGGACCCTTGACTGACATTTTTGACACTTTTGGGGTTACCAGTGACATTTCTACAGTAATCAGTGCTATATATATGCACTGTTACTGTAAAAATACACTGGTAGTGAAGGGGTTAACTTTATTTGGGAGGGAGGGGCTGTGTGTGTCCCTAGGGGCGTGCTTTCTACTGTGATTGGCTGTGGCTTGAGCTGTAAGGACACTGATCAACGGATCTACTTAGTAGATCCATGTGATCAGTGTCTTTACAGCGAGGAGAATGACAGGCAGCTTGTTTACACAAGCTGCCTGACATTCTCCCTCTCCCCCGCCGATCGCCGAGTGGCCGGCGGACATCGGGTCCGCTGGTCACACGCGCGGGGGGGTCCGTGACCACGCGGGAGCAGGAGCGCGCCTCCGGGGGCGCTCGCTCCCTAGACCCTCACAAGCAAGCAACGTAGCCCTACATTAGTTTGCCTGTGAGGGGCTGACCGCCGACGTAGATAGTCGTGCGGCGGTCAGCAAGTGGTTAACATGGGCATTACAAAAAAAAGTCAATTGCGGTCATATTGGTCCACAGACCCGATTCATCATATGCCCGTTTCTTTGCTGCAATGGGCAGACACAGTTATCACAAAAATGCATGAAACGAATTATTGCCTCATAACACACTCTGTCATCTCCATGTTGACCTTGAATATGATCGGCTCTACAAAATTCGTCCCCTCATAAACTACCCCTCTAGGAAATTCACAGATCTGTATATGCCCCAAGAAAACAACTGGGTAGACAACACGACAAAACAGAGGGCGCACCATCCTAGTGCATTATCCTAAAAACATAGCTTTATTAATGTAACAAGTGGTAAGTATTATACTCAAAGAGTGACAATGGTATCAAAGCTCATCACAAAGAACTGCTCCATCCAGTCCACAGTACATCATATGTGACCGAACAAAAAGAAGATCCAATAGACTAACGCGTTTCGAGGACTAGCCTCTTCCTCAGAGCCAGAGACGTAGACCATCAGCATAGAGGAGTCCATTGTACATTTCACTGGCCGCCTTGGAATCAATCACTATCTCCCCAGCAAGAGTGCCAGATCTGGGGTCAAACAGTATAAGCTCTGTGAGAGGGCCACAGGCTATACATACAGATTTAGAGTTTATGAGGGAAATGACAGTGAAGCAGAATCCCCTAAATGCCCAGACTACATCAGGAGCCGTGGCAAGATAGCATAGGACTTAGTGTCCCCCTTGTACCGTAAGAGGTATCATCATTAGTACGTGGATAACTTCTTTAAAATCGTGCCACTTTTTAGGCACTTATTCAGTCTTGGAATTGACTGCTGTAGCACTGTGCAACTTAATTGCCGGGGCTTCCCCCAACAACTTGTTAACCCCCGCCTTAGAAAGAGGGAGAAAGCCTGCTTGAGGAATGGTGAATTACTCTCAGTAAAGTGGAAGAACAAATGTGATGTTTTCATCCTGTCTTCCATTCACACAGACACAACGGTCAAAATTAGCACAGCCTTTAGTGTCATTGAGAAGCCTCTCTGTGTCCACGAATGTAGCACTCTCCCCATAGGGCTTGCTGTATGATGACTTGTTGGGCCTTCTCTGGTTACTAGCACACAGTCACTTTGGGTACAGTTCACACATTTATCCTTACTTCCAATGGATCAATACTCAATAAACAGTCCAGGGGTATTGGTTTTTAGTATTTAATGTGGAACTTGGATGGGAGAAGAGAATAGTGTGATACTAAATCTGGAACTATGTACATTGGATAAGGACAACTCTCACTTGACCTCACTAGGTTGCTTGTGGAAGCAGTCACACTACTTTGACCATACTGCCACATGTATGGAAAGGGCTAAGTCTCCTTGCTCTTTGTCTCCAGCACTAGACTTGGTGAACTACATTATCTTCAGGATACTCTCTAGCATCCCCTTAACTGACACCCATCCACTGACTTCTAGCTGCAGGGTGGCCCCCCTCAGGTCAGGCCCCTTGACAGATCTGTACTCACTATACTGCAGAATCAGATCCTTCAGTGTCTCCCCTTCCAGTCAGCTTCACAGGACCTTCATTTTCAGTTCCTCTCTAGCTCTCTAGGCCCTCAGGCCAACTACCTGAGGCCGCATGGCACCTCCGGAAATCCGCTATCCAAACGGAAGATCCAGAGCACATGTGCTCCTGGCTTTTATACAGTATCCCAACAGCACCGAGGCACTTTCCTCTGCCAAATCACTAGGGCTGTATTAAACGCCTTTGCACTCATTCGTCAGGTTTGCTCCCACTGTCCAACATGCCTCCCTATTGGACCAGTGTGGAACACTCTGCAGACAGACTGAGTTGCACATGAGCACAATGAGAAGACCTCACTAGCAGATCCTGCTCTCTGGTAGGCATAGAACACATTTAGATTTACCTGCAATCCCTCTGGTAAGCAGACAGGATTCAAAACTATACTCTCTCTCTAGCACCTACCTAAAGGGGTGCAACGTCCAACCCCGCCAAACTGAACCATGTCCCCACTGGCTCTGGGCATCCGCCCCTACAACAATTTACAAGGAGTATCCAACAAACTTGGAAAGGGGGAAAAGGGAAATAACATATGTACAGAGCCATGGGGTATACCCTATATGTGGCCAGTGGATACAATAAATTAGGTGAAAAAATACATATCTCTGCTGTAAAATATTTACACATGGAAAGTTACCGGGTGCATTTTTACCAATGCACCCCCCGCCAAACAAAAATCTCTCTCACAGGCAGTGATGGTAGTAACTGTGTTTAAGTAAACAGCGTTACTTAACGCAGTTACTTTTCAGGGTAACGAGTAATCTATTTGATTACCCGTCCTCTCCCTGTAAGCTGCCGCTACTTTTGGCCGCGTTACCGCAATTACATCTACCACCACTAGATGGCAGTAGATGTAATTGTATTCCCCCTCTCCTCTACAGGGCCGCCGGCCCTGGGGCCGCTTTAAGATGCGGTCGCTTTAAGCAATAATTGGGGGCCACCCGGCCGTTTGAAGCATTGGGGCCGCTGCAGCCCCGGCCCCCGCTGTGCTCCAATTGGATACACTGATACACTTTCCTACGTCAGCCGCTATGAGCGGCATGACGTCACATCCGGCGGGAGCGGGCGGCTGCGCGGCGGTGGATCGTCGGACTCACTGCAAGCAAGATGGTAACAGCGCAGATGCCGATCCGATCCCTCCCACAACAAAGACAGACGCCAGCAGCAGCATTCACAGGTCACAACTTTATGTCTGACTGATGGGCTGGGGGAGACCTCGACCTCCTGCATTTGGGGGGGGGGGGGGGGGGGGATCAGCTTGATCAATCCCATAAAATTAATAGAAATGCAAGAATTAATAAACACATAAGTTAGAAGTGACAATCATAAATACATCAAATAAATATTGAATATATAACTATATAGTGATGTGGTAAAGTGCACTGTGCAAATGGTGCAAAGGAGTGAACCACAATAATATTTAACAAATAATAATCAATGGAAAGTCACTATAAAGCAGAAAAGTGACAGTTCGCATATAAAGAAAACACTTTATAAGGATAGAGATTAATCAAAAAAGTTCATAAGTTCATATGAAAGATAAAAATTCAAAGAAAAAGTGCTGATGTCTGAAATTGTTGCCGGATGTGTGGGAAACTCTGGTCATTCAGTTGGTGCGGAAACTACTTTCACTGTGGTGGTGAGCGTGTATCCATGAGTGAAATGGCCGCTCACCTCCAAATCACTCTTAATGAGTGTTTGTACCAATAAGAGTTTCAAACCTTACCTAGGATATTTTCCCTCTGATGTTTGATGCTGGCTAACGAAAAGGATCTAAGAGCTTGCCTTAAAGGGACCACCACCGGACCATTACCTCTACATTGGAGACCTGTTACTCATTAAGAGTGATTTGGAGGTGAGCGGCCATTTCACCAGTGTGCCACGTCACCACCAGTGTGCCACGTCACCACCAGTGTGCCAGGCCACCACCAGTGTGCCACGTCACCACCAGTGTGCCAAGCACCCACGCCACCACCAGTGTGCCACGCCACCACCAGCCAGGCAGCCACCCACCACCAGCAGCAGCCAGCCAGTCCAGGCAGCAGCAGGTACCAAAAAAACATAAAATACCACAGTCAGAACTCAGGAGTCAGACTCAGCTCAGGTCAGCCACCAGTGCAGTGCCACACCAGCCGTCAGCGACAATGGCGACGAAAAAAGTCACAGTTACTTTGCTGAGTAACTAATTACTTTTTCAATGTGGTAACTGAGTCAGTAACTCAATTACTTTTTGGGAGAAGTAATTTGTAACTGTAACTAATTACTTTTTTAAACTAAGATGAGCAACACTGCTCACAGGTGAAGGTAAAACCTCCTAACTGACTGAACTACAAATAGCGATATTACATATGTTAAAATGTAGACAGTGGACGGCCTTTCCAAGGCCAGAATGTCCTCTGCAAGCCTGCAAAGAAAAAAGGTAAGTACATAGCAATTTTAAACACCCTACATACTTATGGTGAGACTGCTCTCTCCGTAGAGGCGACCTTCTCACCCACAAAATCCAGAGATGTATACTTAAGTACCGATGTGTACTTAAGTACCGAAAGGCGGTATCTGTACTTTCCTGGAGTAGAATTTTTTCTCCTACTTCCACTTTTACTTCATTACATTTTTTCGATGATTTCAATACTTCTACTCCGATATTTTTTTTTTGTGCTGCATAGTTACTCGTTACAATTATAAAAATTACCACTGCCAGAACAGTAGATGGCAGGTTTCATGAAGCTCAAACAAATGTGTATAATGTCATGTGTAAATCAGCGCATACGAAAATAAATGCTACTGTATGTATAAATAAAAGCTGCTTTACCAAATCTTTCCACTAAAAAGAAAATATAAAACAAACAAATTGTAATTGTCCTTTAGGTTAATCATTTGAAATAATAAAAAACAATATGATGTTCAAACTTTTGACTTCTTTCTTCAATAACTACATAACACAGTACTGGTACTTTTACTTTCAGTACTTGAGTGTCATGGTCTTACCTTCTTGCTGTTCTCCTTCGTTTGACATGTGCTGGCGGCCATCTTGGTTTCTGGGTTTCTTGTAGCCTCCCACCCTGCGGCTCCTCCTTCCCACTGGGAGGAGCTGGATGCCTAGCTCATATATATATAGGAGGTCTGTGGCTTCAGTTCCTTGCTTGGTCCTCCTGTGTTCACATGCTTCTAAGACTGCTGCTGCTTCTGGTTCCTGATCCTGGCTTCGTCTGACTACCCTGCTGGTTCCTGATCCTGGCTTCGTCTGACTACCCTGCTGGTTCCTGATCCTGGCTTCGTCTGACTACCCTGCTGGTTCCTGATTCCGGCTTCGTCTGACTACCCTCCTGGTTCCTGACCTCTGGCTTCGCAAGGACTCTGCTTCGGTTTCGCCATCCGTTTGGACTTTTGCTTTACAGCTTGATTTTCAATAAAGCCTTCTTATTTTCACTTATCTGTTGTTGTACGTCTGGTTCATGGTTCCGTGACATTAGGACCAAGCCATGAATTCTGACGGTACAGGGCCATCCTCGCTACCCACGCTGGTTGCCAGACTTGATCAGCAGGATCACCTGTTGGGTCGGTTCGCCGTGGCGTTGCAAACCCTGCTTGAATGCACGGCTCATTTCGCTCCCGTTGCCGATGGGTCGGTTGTCGCTCCTGGGCCCGCTCCTACTGCCGCTCCGGTTGTTGCGCCAGAGTCTACCCCGACACCTGTTGTTGCGCCTGCGGTGTTTCGGGGTATGACCGGTTCTGCCCCCCTTCCACAGCGCTTTGGGGGAGAGCCAACTCAGTGCCGAGGTTTCCTTAACCAGGTGGGCATTTATTTCGAGTTGCTGCCACATGCCTTTCCTACTGAGAGATCAAAGGTGGGCTTCTTAATTTCGCTGCTCTCGGACAAGGCCTTGGCCTGGGCCAGCCCTTTATGGGAGAACAACAATCCGGTGGTTGCCGAGTTTTCCGGTTTTGTTGCTTCTCTTCGGAGGGTATTCGATGTGCCGGCTCGTGCTGCCTCTGCTGCGAAGCTCCTTATGTCCATCAGACAGGGTTCATGATCCGTAGCTGAATACGCCATTGAGTTTCGTACCCTGGCAGCAGAGGTGGGCTGGAATAATGAGGCTCTGGTCGCTGCTTTCTCTCATGGTCTCTCGGATGCCTTGAAGGATGAGGTTGCAGCTAAGGACCTACCAGTGGAGCTCGAGTCTCTTATTTCTTTCCTGATTTTGATTGACACCAGACTCAGGGAGAGACCTTCCTTTTAGGAGAGTCTGCGGAGGCCTCCTAACAGATTGGCGCTTACCTTTGCTGTCCCACCCGTGCCTCCCTCTCCTCCCACGCCTCCTGGGGATGACTTGGCTGGGGGTGAACCCATGCAGCTGGGGTTTGCTCGCCTGTCCGAGGGGGAGAGGGTACTCCGGAGACGCGAGGGCTGATGCATGTACTGTGGTCTCGGTGGGCATTTTCGGTTGGGATGTCCGAACCGTCCGGGAAACGCTCGCACCTGAGATCCTGTCGGGGGCAGATCTTGGGTGGAGTCTCCTCGTCCCCGGTTTCCCGTGTTGACAAACCACTGATCACTGTTGTCCTCTCCTGGGTCGGGGGCTCGGTGACGACCCAGGCGTTGGTGGACTCTGGTGCTGGTGGTTTGTTCATTGATAGTGTGTTCGCTGCCGCCAATTCCATTCCTCTGCAGGCTCGAGGTTCTCCACTGGCTCTTGAGGCGATAGACGGCAGACCCCTTCTGCCGCCACACGTGACTCATGAGACCCTTCCAGTGGGGATAGCCATTGGTGCCATTCACAGAGAGTCGGTCTGCTTCCAGGTTATTTCGTCTCCACACTACTCGGTGGTCTTGGGGTACCCCTGGCTCCAGAAGCATAATCCGACTTTCGATTGGAGATCGGCCGAGATCCTCTCGTGGTCACCGCAGTGTGGGGCTAGTTGCATCCATGGGCCTGTCAAGTTGCTGTGTACTTCCTCGGACTCTCTGTTGCCTCCTGAATACGAGGAGTACCGGGATGTATTCGATAAGGTGCGCGCGGTTGCCCTACCTCCGCACCGCCCATACGATTGTGCCATCGAGTTACAACCTGGTGCCGTTCCTCCTCGTGGCAAAGTCTATCCACTGTCGGTAGCGGAGAATGAGGCCATGGAGGAGTACGTGAAGGAGGCGCTTTCACGCGGACACATTCGCAAATCCTCGTCCCCGGCAGGGGCTGGATTTTTCTTTGTGAAAAAGAAGGGCGGTGAGTTGAGGCCTTGCATCGATTACAGGGGTCTCAATCGCATCACGATCAAGAACGCTTACCCGATACCCTTGATTTCCGAGCTGTTCGATCGCCTTAAAGGGGCCACGGTCTTTACCAAACTCGACCTGAGGGCGGCATATAACCTCGTAAGGATCAAGGCGGGCGATGAGTGGAAGACCGCGTTTAACACCAGGACCGGTCATTATGAATCCTTGGTTATGCCCTTTGGGTTGTGCAATGCGCCCGCAGTCTTTCAGGAATTCATCAACGATGTTTTCCGTGACCTGTTGCAGCAGTGTGTGGTGGTCTATTTGGATGACATCTTGGTATATTCTGAATCCATGGAGACCCACATTCTGGATGTCAGACGAATGTTGCAACGGTTACGAGAGAACAAGCTGTTCGGTAAGCTTGAGAAATGCGTATTTCACCGATCCCAGGTAACCTTCTTAGGTTACATCATTTCCGCTGAGGGGTTCTCCATGGATCCTGAGAAGGTTTCGGCTGTCTTACAGTGGCCCCAGCCCAGTGGTCTTCGCTCCCTGCAGCGCTTTTTGGGCTTCGCCAATTATTATCGGAGGTTCATCAGGGACTTTTCCTTGCTAGCCAAGCCTCTCACGGATCTGACCAGGAAGGGCAGTAATTCCCAGGTCTGGCCGCTCGAGGCCATCCGAGCTTTTGAGGCTCTAAAGTCCGCCTTTGTATCGGCTCCGATTCTGTCGCATCCCAACCCTGGGTTGCCCTTTGTCCTCGAGGTGGACGCGTCTGAGACGGGAGTAGGCGCCCTTCTGTCTCAGCGTAGAACACCAGAGGGTCCTCTGCTTCCTTGTGGGTTTTACTCCCGGAAACTGTCTTCCGCGGAGTGCAACTATCAGATTGGTGACAGGGAGTTATTGGCCATCGTGCAGGCCCTTAAAGAATGGAGGCACTTGCTCGAGGGTTCGGTGGTTCCGGTCCTCATCCTGACGGACCACAAGAATCTGACCTACCTTTCTGAGGCCAAGAGATTGACACCACGTCAGGCCAGATGGGCTCTGTTCTTGTCACGTTTTAATTACGTGGTCTCCTACCTACCCGGTTCCAAGAACATCAGGGCAGATGCCTTATCACGGCAGTACTCCGACCTGTCCAGGGAGGAGTCAATTCCGACTTCGGTCATACCTCCGAATCAGATCCTGGCCGCCATTCGCACCAGCCTGACCTCTCCCCTGGGTGAGCAGATTTTGGCGGCTCAATCTGGTGCTCCCTCTGGGAGACCCAACGGCAGATGTTTTGTGCCTGAGGAGTTGCGCACTCGGTTGTTGCGAACCTACCATAACTCCAAGACCGCGGGGCATCCTGGAAAGAATCAGCTGTCCTGGGCTGTTTCACGTCTGTTCTGGTGGCCTTCCCTACGTTCCGACATCGCCGCATATGTAGCGGCATGCTCCGTTTGTGCCCAGAGTAAGTCCCCTCGGCACCTTCCGTTGGGCCTTCTGCAACCCATAGCCACCGGGGAACACCCATGGTCACACCTGGGGATGGATTTCATTGTGGACCTCCCTGCATCCCGAGGCCATACGGTCATTCTCATGATTGTGGATCGGTTTTCCAAAATGTGCCACTGTGTTCCTCTCAAGAAGTTACCCTCTGCACATGAGTTGGCCACGATTTTTGCCAGGGAGGTCTTCCGGTTGCACGGTTTGCCCAAGGAGATTGTGTCGGATCGGGGGAGTCAGTTTGTGTCCAGGTTCTGGCGCGCCTTTTGCTCCCAGTTGGGGATTCATCTCTCCTTCTCCTCGGCCTACCACCCTCAGTCCAATGGGGCCGCAGAACGATCCAATCAGGCCTTGGAGCAATTCCTTCGTTGCTATGTCTCCGATCACCAAGACAATTGGGTTGACCTCCTGCCTTGGGCTGAGTTTGCCAGGAACACGGCGGTGAACTCTTCCTCTGGGACGTCTCCCTTCATGGCCAATTATGGGTTCCAACCTGCCGTGTTACCGGAGGTATTCTCTCCCCAGGATATTCCGGCTGTGGAGGATCACCTTTCCATCCTACGTGCTTCTTGGGTACAGATCCAGAAGTCCCTTGAGGTCTCTGCGCAGCGCCAGAGACTCCAGGCTGATCGCAGACGAGCGCCTGCTCCTTCCTACCAGGCCGGAGACCGTGTATGGTTGTCCACCCGCAACCTCAACCTTCGAGTGCCCACTCCCAAGCTGGCGCCTCGCTTTGTTGGTCCCTTCCGAGTGCTTCGCAGGGTAAACCCGGTAGCCTATGCCCTTGCGCTTCCTCCTGGCATGCGGATCTCCAACGTGTTTCATGTCTCCCTGTTGAAGCCACTGGTGTGTAATCGTTTCACTTCCTCGGTTCCTCGGCCTCGTCCGGTCCAAGTGGGCAATCGTGAGGAGTATGAGGTGAGCAATATCCTGGACTCACGCCTGGTCCGCGGTCGGGTGCAGTTTTTGGTTCATTGGCGTGGTTATGGTCCAGAGGAGCGTTCCTGGGTTCCCTCCGCAGATGTCCATGCTCCTGCCTTGCTCCGAGCCTTCCACGCACGCTTCCCTCAGAAACCGTTCTTTACTCCGCGGAGGAGGGGCCCTTGAGGGGGAGGTACTGTCATGGTCTTACCTTCTTGCTGTTCTCCTTCGTTTGACATGTGCTGGCGGCCATCTTGGTTTCTGGGTTTCTTGTAGCCTCCCACCCTGCGGCTCCTCCTTCCCACTGGGAGGAGCTGGATGCCTAGCTCATATATATAGGAGGTCTGTGGCTTCAGTTCCTTGCTTGGTCCTCCTGTGTTCACATGCTTCTAAGACTGCTGCTGCTTCTGGTTCCTGATCCTGGCTTCGTCTGACTACCCTGCTGGTTCCTGATCCTGGCTTCGTCTGACTACCCTGCTGGTTCCTGATCCTGGCTTCGTCTGACTACCCTGCTGGTTCCTGATCCTGGCTTCGTCTGACTACCCTGCTGGTTCCTGATTCCGGCTTCGTCTGACTACCCTCCTGGTTCCTGACCTCTGGCTTCGCAAGGACTCTGCTTCGGTTTCGCCATCCGTTTGGACTTTTGCTTTACAGCTTGATTTTCAATAAAGCCTTCTTATTTTCACTTATCTGTTGTTGTACGTCTGGTTCATGGTTCCGTGACATTGAGTAGCAAAATTAAAAAAAAAACTACTTGCAATACTTAAGTACAAACAATGTTGAATACTTTAGTACTTCTACTCAAGTCACTTTTTGATAGAGCACTTCTACTTCTACTCAAGTCACTTTTTGATCGAGCACTTGTACTTTTACTCAAGTATGGGTTTCGAGTACTTAATACAATTCTGACAAAATCACTGACGCTAGATCTCAAACACTTCCAGCCCCCTAAGGGCATGCTTGACTCGTCGCTCTGTTGTGCACCTGTAATAGACAAAACAGAAAAATTCCTGCCAATCTAACACATTAGCACAGATTTCATCTGGGAACCATTTTTGACTAGCAATTGTCATAGTCTCTCTTATATACCAGGGCACTGAATCTTTCCTATTCTAGTTATTCCCACTAGTTAGGATGAAGAAATGAAGAGTCCACCGACTGGCGTTCACGTTGTCCTTTCCTTCTGTAACACCGAGGCAACACATCTTCTCCTGGCGACAAGCTATTCTTGCTGGAGCCTGAGCAAAGCTTGCCTTATTTGTGAGTCTCTAAGAACTCTTCAAGGGATCCTTCACACTGGCATCTCTCTCTCTGAAGAGGCAATGAGCTGCTACCCTATTCTCACAAGGTAGCAACTCACACAAAGTTTCCTTCAGCATTACTCTGGCCCACTGGCTCAAAAGATCTTCGCAAAGTGTCCTTTAACCACTTGCTGACCAGCCGTAGCCAAATGACCGCTACAGCGCGGTCGGCTTATTCTGGGATTACAATGACGTCCTCCTAGAATCGTGCTTCCTGACACCCATGCCACGTCAGTGCTCATCTGTGCCACATTCATGCCACGTTACTGCTCATCTGTGCTTCCCCCTGCCACATCCGTGCTCCTCCCTGCCACATCAGTGCTCATCCGTGCCACATCCATGCCATGTCAGTGCTCATCCGTGCCACATCCATGCCACATCAGTGCCATTACAGTGATTATCAGTGCCCTGCAGTTCCTCACAAAATTGTAGTGGGTAGTCAGAAAATGATGGTGCTAACTGAATGTTGGGCCTCTGTAGCTGCACTGAAAGCTGAAAATGGGTCTGGTTAGGAAGGGGGTTTAAGTGCCCAGTGGGTAAGTGGTTAAACAAAGTATCTTCGCGAAGCATCCTTTCTCTGTACTTAGTTTATCCTGGTTTATTGGCTCAAAGGATCTTCCCAAAGTAACTTCGCAAAGTATCCTTTCTCAACACTCCTTTTAGCAGCAATAGTGGCCCAAGGCCAAGAAGATCTTCACAAAGGGTCCTTTATAGGATGTCTCTGTGAACTAGGGGGTTTGTCCCCTCCAGGTAGCAGCCCCTGGCTTTAACAGGAGAGTGCGCCTTGACAGGGAAAGGAGGAACCTGACCTCTGATGGAATAGGCCTGAACCACCGTGTGTCTGATTCATCTGGAAATGATCGCAGAATAAGCTGACAACCCTTTTTGAGGTCCGTTCGTGAGCACAAATAGAGAGTCTTACTTCTTGAAAGACTCCGTAGCTACCAGGTACACCCTAATTGCCCTGACCACATCCAAGGCTTGCAAGGCAATTTCATTCATATGTTTAGGCCTGGGACGCAGGGAAGGCAACACAATGTCTCTATTCAAATGAAAATCAGAGACAACCTTTGGAAGGAACGACAGACAGGGGTGAAGAACAACCTGTTCCCTGTGAATCACCAGATAAGATGAACAACAGGATAACGCCACCAGTTCCGACAACCTGCACACAGAGGTGATAGCCACCAAAAAGGCCACCTTCAGGGACAGCGTAAGCAGGGGAATCTCCCGATTATTTTCAAAGGGAGGCTTCTGTAGGGCTGAAAGCACCAAATTGAGATCCCAAGGCGGCAACAGAGCCCGCACACTGGAGAAACCAAATGTCGGATACCCTGAAGAAAGGTATGTACCAGGGAGTGTGTGGCTAAAGGTCCTTGGAAGAAGATCGCCAAAGCCGAAACCTGGCCCTTGATGGTACTTAAGGCAAACTCCTCGTTGAAGGAAGGTTTAGATTCGAGCCACCGAGAAGGAGCGAGGATGAATCCCAATCATCTCCACGCAATGTACGTCTTCCATGTACAATGGTAGATCTTCTTAGAAATAGATTTCCTAGCTTTCAACAGTGTAATAATCACCGATTCAGATAAACCCCTATCCTTCAGCACCTGGCGTTCAACAGCCAACCCTTCAAAGCCAGTGACTGTAAAGCAGGATGGAAGATTGGTCCTTGGGACAGCAGATCCTTCCTGAGAGGAAGCTTCCAAGAAACATCGGCAACCAGCTGCACCAGATCGGCATACAAGGCTAGTCCGGAGCAACTAAGATGAATGGAATCCCTTTTGCCTCGATCCTGCGCAGAAGTCTTGGCAGAAGCTTGAGAGGAAAGAAGGCGTAAATCAGCCGTTACTGATCCCATGGGGCCACCATCGCGTCTGTGGCGTCCGCCAGAGGATCCCTTGACTGAGCCACAAACCTCTGCACCTTTCTGTTGAGCTGAGACACCAACAGATCCACCTCTGGGGTGCCCCACTGGAGACACAGCTGATGAAACACCTCCGGATGAAGGGACCACTCCCCTTGGTCCAATGCCTGCCAACTGAGGTAATCCGCCTGCCAATTTTCCACCCCGGGAATGTGTACGGTGGAGAGGGCTGAAACGAACCGTTCTGCCCACCTTATAATGCCGGCTACCTCCAGAGCTGTTCTGCCCCCCTTAGAAGGAGGGAGTTCAGGCCACTACTATATACGTCACTAGCCTGTGAGGCTCTGGGGAGCGAGCGCGCGCCGCCGGCGGCGCGCTCCCGCTCCCACGCGGTTAACGGACACCCCTGTGCGTGTGACCGGCGGACCCAATGTCCGCCGCTCACTCTGCGATCATCGGGGGAGAGGGAGAAAGGCAGGCAGCTTGTGTAAACAAGCTGCCTGTCATTCTCCCCTGTGTAGAAACACTGATCATACGGTTCTACTATGTAGGACCGTTGATCACTGTTCCTACAGCTCAAGCCACAGCCAATCACAGTTAGAATCACACCCCTAGGGACACACACAGCCCCTCCCTCTCAAATAAAGTTAACCCCTTCACTGCCAGTGTATTTTTACAGTAACAGTGCATATATATAGCACTGATTACTGTAGAAATGTCACTGGTAACCCCAAAAGTGTCAAAAATGTCAGTCAAGGGTCCGATCTGTCCGCCGCAATGTCGCAGTACCGCAAAAAAAATCGCAGATCGCCGCCATTACGCGTTAAAAAAAAACAACAACAAAGATGACAAAAATCGTTCCCTTTGTTAGTACAGTGGTTCCCAACTCCGGTCCTCGGGACCCACCAACAGGCCAGGTTTGCAAGATAACTAAATTACATCACAGGTGATCTAATTTGCTGCTCAGTGATTGCAGTATTCTAGTCTGCATCCCCCAAGGTAATACTTAAAATCTGGCCTGTTAGTGGGTCCTGAGGACCGGAATTGAGAACCACTGTGTTAGTAAACGCGATAACTTTTGCGCAAACCAATCAAAATACGCTTTTTGCGATTTTTTTTACCAAACATATGTAGCATAAAACAAATTGGCCAAAAATGTTAAAAAATTTTGATTTTTACTTTTTTTTTGGGGGGGGGGGGGGAATTTCATATAAAAAATGTGAAAAATATTGTTATTCTTGCAAAATTGACACTCTTTTTTTGTTTATAGCGCGTGATCAAAAAATCGCACAGGTGATCAAATACCACCAAAAGAAAGCTCTGTTTGTGGGAAAAAAAGGACGTCATATTCGTCTAGGTACAGAGTCGCACGACCGCGCAATTGTCCGTTAAAGTCACGCAGTGCCGAATCGCAAAATACCCCCTGGTCTTTTAGCAGCCAAATCCTCCGGGGCTTAAGTGGTTAATAGTCTCCTGGACAGCCAGATTGAATCATTGGCAATCTTGTTGTGACCATTTCCTTAATTGGGAGATCTACATTGATCTTCCACTCTCCTCCTCTATCATGAGCTTGCTTTTTATAGATGGGAAAGTTTCTTTTCTTCCTTCCCATACTTGAAGCATTGGGTGAGTTTCCTTTTTTTTTGGGTGATTCACTACTTATATATAGTAATTTAATTAAATAGTATTGGTACACCTCTTTCCACACATTCATTCTATGCTCAGTTCTCACTGTGAGCTATACCACAACCTTTTCACTTCCCCCCCCGCATCTCCCCCCCTTCCCCTCCCCCTCCCCCTCCCCTTTCTTTCTTTTTGTTTTCGTTTTTGTTCTTGTGGGTATAAGATGATATTTTGTTGCAGTTAGGCTTGTATTGTTAATATATCTATTTTTGATTATATGTAAAATATATATTGATTCAAATTATTGTCCATTTTAGATTCTAGGAGATTTTGAAAACTTGTCTTATGCTCATACTGACTGGATCTTGAAAAAGCTAATATAGCGAAACGCGTCGCTCCATAAGTGGTTCATGTGATGGATTTCAGACATGCAATGTCATATTTATATGATTATTCAAGTATAATAAATAAATACTGAGATGTTTTACTGTATGAATAACTTTAATAAATTGATTTTATCTGTTTTTTCTTTTCATTTATGACAACATTTTAGTTTATTAATATATTTTATAACAGAAAGCAATAAATATTGTTTGTTTTTTTTTTCAAAATGTTTGGTCTTTTTTCCTTTATATAATAAAAACCCAGAGGTGATCAAATACCACCAAAAAAAGCTCTATTTGATAAAAAATAAAAAGGATATAAATTTCATTTGTGTACAGTGTTGCATGACTGAGCAGTTGCCAGTTAAAGTAGCACAGTGCTAAATAGCAAAAAGTTCCCTAATCATGAATGGGGATAAACCCTTCCAGAGCTCCAGCAGTTACAGTCAGGTCCAAAAATATTGGGACATCAAAACAATTCTAATCTTTTACACCACCACAATGGATTTGAAATGAAACAAACAAGATGTGCTTTAACCACTTACCGCATACTAACGTAGGTCTACGTCAGTAAACTTTGCGGGGGTATACCGGGATGATGCCTCTAGCTAGAGGCATCATTCCGGTACCGTGGTTTGAAGCCGACGGTTGGCTTTCCGTCGGTACCGACCGATGCGGCTCGGGAGCCGCTCGATCGGTACCCGGGGGGGCGGGAGGGGACGTCCCCCCCCCCTCCCGCCGCCTTCCGTGGCGCCCCGAGCACCCAGCCGGCGCGTCCGCCGGCTGGATGGAGTCACGATGAATGCCGGAAACAGCATCGATCGGGGCTCCGTTGACGTAACCCGGAGGCGGCGTCCATGACGTCACTTCCGGGTTACTGTGCCGCAAAAGGCGGCAAATTTGAAAATCGGCTGTATGCAAAAACGCCGTTTTTGGCATTTTGCATACAGGGAAGTGTAGTGGAGGGTTCTAGGGTCTTTTAGACCCTCGATCCCTCCATAAAGTGTACCTGTCACGACATATTGCTGTCACAAGGGATGTTTACATTGCTTGTGACAGCAATAAAAGTGATCAGATTTTTTTTTTTTTTTTTAAACTGTAATAAAGTTAAAAAAATAAATAAAATAAATGGGAAAAAAAAAAAAAAAATTTAGCCGCCCCCGTCACCGTTAGCTCGCGCACAAAAAAAAACGTACACGCAAGTCGAGCCGCAAATGAAATCGCTGTTCAAACCACACATGTGAGGTATCGTCGCGATCGCCAGAGTGTGAGCAATAATTTAAAAAAAAGAGCTACACTCTACCTCTAAACTGGTAACCGTTAAATAAATTTAAAGCGTCGCAGATTGAGATCTCTATTGACCGTAGTTTGTCGACATCCCACGGGGGGGCGCAATTTTAAACCGTAACATGTTGGGTATCTATTTACTCGGCGTGACATGTTCTTTCACAATATACAAAAAAAATGGGCTAACTTTACTGTTTAGTATTTTTTAAATGCAGTGAAATGTGATTTTTCAAAATTTTTCCAAAAAAATGGCGCTTTATAGACCGCTGCGCAAATACCGCGTGACAAAAATTATTGCAATGACCGACATTTTATTCTTCAGAGTCTTTGCTAAAATAATATATATAATGTTTGGGGGTTCTAAGTTGTTTTCTAGGAAAAAATACTGATTTTAACTTGTGAACAAAATGTGTCAAAAATAGGCTCGGTCCTTAAGTGGTTAACTGCAGACTTTCAGCTTTAATTTGAGGGTATTTACATCTAAATCAGGTGAACGGTGTAGGAATCACAACAGTTTGTATATGTGCCTCCCACTTTTTAAGGGACCAAAAGTAATGGGACAGATTAACAATTATAAATCAAACTTTCACTTTTTAATACTTGGTTGCAAATACTTTGCAGTCAATTACAGCCTGAAGTGTGGAACGCATAGACATCACCAGACGCTGGGTTTCATCCCTGGTGATGTTCTGCCAGGCCTCTACTGCAACTGTCTTCAGTTCCTGCTTGTTCTTGGGGCATTTTCCCTTCAGTTTTATCTTCAGCAAGTGAAATGCACGCTCAATCGGATTCAGGTCAGGTGATTGACTTGGCCATTGCATAACATTCCACTTCTTTCCCTTAAAAAACTCTTTGGTTGCTTTCGCAGTATGCTTCGGGTCATTGTCCATCTGCATTGTGAAGCGCCGTCCAATGAGTTCTGAAGCATTTGGCTGAATATGAGCAGATAATATTGTCCGAAACACTTCAGCATTCATCCTGCTGCTTTTGTCAGCAGTCACATCATCAGTAAATACAAGAGAGCCAGTTCCATTGGCAGCCATACAGTGCCTTGCAAAAGTATTCGGCCCCCTTGAACTTTGCAACCTTTTGCCACATTTCAGGCTTCAAACATAAAGATATAAAACTGTAATTCTTTGTGAAGAATCAACAAGTGGGACACAATCATGAAGTGGAACAAAATTTATTGGATATTTCAAACTTTGTTAACAAATAAAAAAACTGAAAAATTGGGCGTGCAAAATTATTCAGCCCCCTTAAGTTAATACTTTGTAGCGCCACCTTTTGCTGCGATTACAGCTGTAAGTCGCTTGGGGTATGTCTCTATCAGTTTTGCACATCGAGAGACTGAAATTTTTGCCCATTCCTCCTTGCAAAACAGCTCGAGCTCAGTGAGGTTGGATGGAGAGCGTTTGTGAACAGCAGTTTTCAGTTCTTTCCACAGATTCTCGATTGGATTCAGGTCTGGACTTTGACTTGGCCATTCTAACACCTGGATATGTTTATTTGTGAATCATTCCATTGTAGATTTTGCTTTATGTTTTGGATCATTGTCTTGTTGGAAGACAAATCTCTGTCCCAGTCTCAGGTCTTTTGCAGACTCCATCAGGTTTTCTTCCAGAATGGTCCTGTATTTGGCTCCATCCATCTTCCCATCAATTTTAACCATCTTCCCTGTCCCTGCTGAAAAAAAGCAGGCCCAAACCATGATGCTGCCACCACCATGTTTGACAGTGGGGATGGTGTGTTCAGGGTGATGAGCTGTGTTGCTTTTACGCCAAACATAATGTTTTGCATTGTTGCCAAATGTTCGATTTTGGTTTCATCTGACCAGAGCACCTTCTTCCACATGTTTGGTGTCTCCCAGGTGGCTTGTGGCAAACTTTAACCACTTTACCACCAGAGGATTTTGCTGTCTTACGTCCAGGCCACTTTTTTGCGATTCGGCACTGTGTGAATTTAACTGAAAATTGCGCGGTTATGCAATGCCGTACCCAAACGAAATTTACGTTCCTTTTTTTCCCACAAACAGAACTTTCTTTTGGTGGTATTTGATCCCCTGTGCGATTTTTACTTTCTGCGCTATAAACAAAAAAAGAGCGTAAATTTTGAAAAAATAACAATATTCTTCACATTTTTTTATATGAAATTCCCCCCCAAAAAAATGTAAAAATCAAAATTTTTTTTATCATTTTAGGCCAATTTGTTTTCTGCTACATATTCTTGGTAAAAAAAATCGCAATAAGCGTATTTTGATTGGTTTGCGCAAAAGTTATTGCGTTTACTAACTAAGGGAAAGATTTCTGTCATTTTTGGTGTTTTTTTTTTTAACGAGTAATGGCGGCGATCTGCGACTTTTTTTGCGGGACTGCGACATTGCGGCGGACAGATCGGACCCTTGACTGACATTTATGACACTTTTGGGGGTACCAGTGACATTACTACAATAATCAGTGCTATACATATGCACTGTTACTGTAAAAATGACACTGGCAGGGAAGGGGTTAATTTTTATTGGTGATCAAGGGGTTAATGTATGCCTGGTGCTTACTAACGTGTGTGGGGGGAGGTGACTGAGTGACACAGGGACAGATCGCAGGTTCAGCTATGATGAAACCTGCAATCTGACCCTGTCTGTCACTTAGGAGATCCGCCCGCTTTGTTTACACAAGCGGGCGGATCTCCACACTCGGGGAGGAGCAGCGGCCTCCCCTGGCCCGACTCCCGCTGTGACTGAATACAGCGGGACCGAGCCTCCGGCGGCGCGCGTGCGCCGCCCACAAGGGGAGGAGTCCAGCGAAGTAGGTGTACGTCGCTGGACGGGAACGAGCCACTTTGCCGCAGTACGCTCAATGTGAGCAGTCGGCAAGTGGTTAAACAACACTTTTTATGGATATCTTTAAGAAACGGCTTTCTTCTTGCCACTCTTCCATAAAGGCCAGATTTGTGCAGTATACGACTGATTGTTGTCCTATGGACAGAGTCTCCCACCTCAGCTGTAGATCTCTGCAGTTCATCCAGAGTGATCATGGGCCTCTTGGCTGCATCTCTGATCAGTCTTCTCCTTGTATGAGCTGAAAGTTTAGAGGGACGGCCAGGTCTTCGTAGATTTGCAGTGGTCTGATACTCCTTCTATTTCAATATTATCGCTTGCACAGTGCTCCTTGGGATGTTTAAAGCTTGGGAAATCTTTTTGTATCCAAATCCGACTTTAAACTTCTCCACAACAGTATCTCGGACCTGCCTGGTGTGTTCCTTGTTCTTCATGATGCTTTCTGTGCTTTAAATGGACCTCTGAGACTATCACAGTGCAGGTGCATTTATACAGAGACTTGATTACACACAGGTGGATTCTATTTATCATCATTAGTCATTTAGGTCAACATTGGATCATTCAGAGATCCTCACTGAACTTCTGGAGAGAGTTTGCTTCACTGAAAGTAAAGGGGCTGAATAATTTTGCACGCCCAATTTTTCAGTTTTTTATTTGTTAACAAAGTTTGAAATATCCAATAAATTTCGTTCCACTTAATTCATTCCACTTGATTCTTCACAAAAAATTACAGTTTTATATCTTTATGTTTGAAGCCTGAAATGTGGCAAAAGGTCGCAAAGTTCAAGGGGGCCGAATACTTTCGCAAGGCACTGTACACCACACCATGACACTACCCCCCACCATCAGGGCCGCTGATAGGGGGGGACCACCAGCCCTCTTGTAGGGGGCCCGAGCACACAGGGGGGCCCACACAGAGAGGGGGATTAGTGATGGACAACAAATACAGAAATCTTCTTCCAGCACCTGAATCTGATCTGTCCCTCTCCCTGCTATCAGCTTTTATCTCCTGAGAAAGACAGTTGTCCCTCATTAATCCAACTCCCTGTGTGAGCCCCCTCCCAGCACTGGCTCTAATGTTAGCTCTGCTCCCGAGTTTATCTGTAACTTTGTTTCTCTCCCTCTGTCTCTCTGATCCCAGAGCTCCAACTGCCCAGCCTGTATATTTTTTCCATCTCATCTTCATTTTTATTTATTAACATAGTTTTTTCTTTTAGATTTAGCAGGAATTATGTGAGTTACATTGTATTTGTGTCTGTTAATAGTGATTTTGTTGTAACTTAAGCTAAATATATCTTTAATATTTTCTTGGGGGGGCCCTGCCAGGTAGTCTGTATGGGGCCCCACAATTTCTAACAGCAGCCCTGCCCACCATGCTTCACTGATGAGGTGGTATGCTTTGGATTATGAGCAATTCCTTTCCTTCTCCATACTTTTCTCTTCCCATCATTCTGGTACAAGTTTATCTTGGTCTCATCTCTCCATAGGATGTTGTTCCAGAACTGTGAAGGCTTTTTTAGTTCAATCTTTGTTTATTGAAAAAAGAGAGAAAGCTAAAACTTTTGTTGTACAGAGCAGAGAACAAGAATAAAGAAAACAAACAGATAAATCAATCACAGCATACATTAGGAATCAGCAACAATAGCATGTCACACAATAGAACCTCCAGGACCACAAGGAACCAAGTGGAGAGAAGCGGCGCAGAAGAACCGATCATATCCTAAAAAGGTACATGTCAGCTGTGGCAGATAAACAAAAAAAAACAACAGTGGTAGAAAACTCACTACAACAGGTATCAAAACTAGAGAGGAAATCAAGTAGTAAGGTTAGAGGTCCATAACAAGGCACTATTTGGAGGAGCAATATGTGAAAACATAGGAAAGACAACAGTCATAGTCAATGACAGATCTGTATGGACAGAGAAGAAAGAGAAAGCAAGAGACTGCAGAAGCAGAAAGAGAGGCGAGGAGGGACCAGCAAGTACAAGTAGGGAAGAGAGATCAGGAGGGGGAGCTGCGCACATCCCACTATGGTCCACTGGCACCAGGTAACACCGGAGCATCAATCCAGGTCTTGAAGGCATCCGAACACCGGAACATGTCCCAGGACATCCATGTGGCGGAGAATCGTTCCTCCTTGCCCCCCTCCCGTGCCAACAAATTTTCTGGGGATCACAGCCCTGACAGCTGCCAAGAATAACCTGAGAACATCCCTCTTAATTGAGCGGAAGGAACCCAGCACCAGAGACAACAAGGCCAGTTCCGGTGTGGCAGAAATCGTGGTCGCCCGTAGCTGGCAGTACAGAGCAATGACGTCGGTCCATAACTGGTGGATCTGTGGACAGTCCCACCAAATATGCAAAATCGTGCCCCTAGACGATGTGCACCTCCAACAAACATCGGATTGTAGAGGTTCAACGTATTTAGCAGAAGAAGGGCACCGGTACCAGCTTGTAACCCTTCTCCTGAACTCGGGTATCGGGGGACAGCGAGTGGGTGGCATTTACGCCAATCAATATCTGAGAGAACTCGACCTAAGTCTTTGTCCCAAGCAACAGTGTAGGTTGGGAGGTCAGGACGGAGAGCATTTAGAAGCAGGGAGTACAGTAGGGAGGGGGGGGGGGATCGTCTTGGAGCAGGAGGGCGTCAAATGCCGATGGATCCCCTCGAACCTCAGCCAGTGAAGGCAAGGTACGTACATAGGAGAGGGCCTGTCGCCACTGCAACCAGCCAGCAGAATCGCCAGCCCGTGCAGTGGAATTGAGGGGGAGCAACAAGGAAGGGTCTGTTCGCAAGAGTTGGGACACGCGGCGGTGGTTTGTCACATTCCAAGACCCGAACAGGAGACTGCCAGGGGAAATGCCGGAGTACCAAAAAAAGGCATCATGGGACCCCCGGGGACTTGAGAGTCCGCCCGTCCCGTTGAGACGATCCCAAGTCCGCAGGGTCTGAGAGGTCAGGCTGCCTGGGGCGGGTACCAAACCACAAAGGTGTAAGGGGGTCCACGGAAGCGCCCTGAGATCCAAGGGGGTGAGGAGCTGCTCAATTTGTACCCACAATTTATTGGGGCCATTGTGGAACCAATGCACTAGGCACGTCAGGGTCGCTGCACGATGGTAGAGGGCGAAGTCCGGAATACCGGTACCACCTCTGGACTTCGGAAGAGTAAGCATCGCATACCTCAGGCGAGGTCGATTATGGAGCCACACGAAACGGGAAAGGGCCTTGCGTAATGTGAAGGCTTTTTTAGATGTTGTTTGGCAAACTCTAATCTGGCCTTCCTGTTTTTGAGGCTCACCAATGGTTTACATCTTGTGGTAAACCCTCTGTATTCACACTGGTGAAGTCTTTTCTTGATTATTGACTTTGACACACATACACCTACCTCCTGGAGAGTGTTCTTGATCTGACCAACTGTTGTGAAGGGTGTTTTCTTCACTAGAAAGAATTCTTCGGTCATCCACCACAGTTGTTTTCCGTGGTCTTCCTGGTCTTTTGGTGTTGCTGAGCTCACCGATACGTTCTTTCTTTTTATGGATGTTCCAAACAGTTGATTTGGCCACACCTAATGTTTTTGCTATCTTTCTGAAGGGTTTGTTTTTTCAGCCTAATGATGGCTTGCTTCACTGATAGTGACAGCTCTTCGGATCTCATATTGAGAGTTGACAGCAACAGATTCCAAATGCAAATAGCACACTTGAAATTAACTCTGGACCTTTTATCTGCTCCTTGTAAATGGGATAATGAGGGAATAACACACACCTGGCCATGGAACAGCTGAGCAGCCAATTGTCCCATTACTTTTGGTCCCTTAAAAAGTGGGAGGCACATATACAAACTGTTGTAATTCCTACACCTTTCACCTGATTTGGATGTAAATACCCTCAAATTAAAGCAGAAAGTCTGCAGTTAAAGCACATCTTGTTTGTTTCGTTTCAAATCCATTGTGGTGGTGTATAGAGCCAAAAAGATTAGAATTGTGTTGATGTCCCAATATTTATGGACCTCACTGTAGGTTATAAACAGGAGGTTAAGAAGACAGACCAAAGGACCAGAAGCCACGAGAAAAATGTAAGATTCCCGACCATCACGGAATCGCACCCACAGTGACTGATCAACCGAAGGAAGACCCTTGTTTGGTGGAGGAGAAAGAAGGAGAGCTTCTTTAGGATAGGTTAACCACTTGTCTACCAAGGTACATTTATAAACGTTGTGGTACGCAAGTGGTTAAATAGATCACTCACTCTATATGGTCTCTAGTAGTAATGGGCAAGGCTGGACAGCTGTGTTGCTGTGACACTGCAGTCTTGCTTCACTCCATCAATTTACTGTAAATCCTTACGGACCTGCCTAAAGCAAAAAAGTTTTCATTTTTCAAAAGCGGTTAGCAGGGAGGCGTTTGTGGTGGAGCACTGTGTATAACTATTCTGCCATAAAAGATATCACTGCTAGCATTTTTCCTAATTGCACACTGACAGCTGCACACGCGCAATCCAGAGTATAATTCCAGGCACGTGCACGTGTGCAGCCCAATGTATAATCCCAGGCATGTGCTCAGTTTATTGTATAATCCCAGGCATGTGCTCAGTTTATTGTATAATCCCAGGCATGTGCCCAGCCCAGTGTAGAATCCCAGGCATGTGCACATGGGCAGTGTATAATCCCTGGCATGTGCACAACCCAGTGTATAATCCCTGGCGCATGCGCAGCCCAGTGTATAATCCCAGGCACGTGCACAGCCCAGTGTATAATCCCTGGCATGTGGGCAGTGTATAACCCCAGGCACGTGCACATATCAGCGTATAGTCCTAGGCATGTGCACGTTGGCAGTGTATAATCCCAGGCATGTGTGCAGCCCAGTGTATAGTCCCAGGCATGTGTGCAGCCCAGTGTATAATCCCTGGCATGTGGGCAGTGTATAACCCCAGGCACGTGCACATATCAGCGTATAGTCCTAGGCATGTGCACGTGGGCAGTGTATAATCCCAGGCATGTGTGCAGCCTAGTGTATAGTCCCAGACATGTGTGCAGCCCAGTGTATAATCCCAGGCACGTGCGCAGCCCAGTGTATAATCCCTGGCATGTGGGCAGTGTATAACCCCAGGCACGTGCACATATCAGCGTATAGGCCTAGGCATGTGCACGTTGGCAGTGTATAATCCCAGGCATGTGTGCAGCCCAGTGTATAGTCCCAGGCATGTGTGCAGCCCAGTGTATAATCCCTGGCATGTGGGCAGTGTATAACCCCAGGCACGTGCACATATCAGCGTATAGTCCTAGGCATGTGCACGTGGGCAGTGTATAATCCCAGGCATGTGTGCAGCCCAGTGTATAGTCCCAGGCATGTGTGCAGCCCAGTGTATAATCCCAGGCACGTGCGCAGCCCAGTGTATAATCCCTGGCATGTGGGCAGTGTATAACCCCAGGCACATATCAGCATATAGTCCTAGGCATGTGCACGTGGGCTGTGTATAATCCCAGCAATGTGTGCAGCCCAGTGTATAATCCCTGGCATGTGGGCAGTGTATAACCCCAGGCACGTGCACATATCAGCGTATAGTCCTAGGCATGTGCACGTGGGCAGTGTATAATCCCAGGCATGTGTGCAACCCAGTGTATAGTCCCAGGCATGTGTGCAGCCCAGTGTATAATCCCAGGCACGTGCGCAGCCCAGTGTATAATCCCTGGCATGGGGGCAGTGTATAACCCCAGGCACATGCACATATCAGCATATAGTCCTAGGCATGTGCACGTGGGCAGTGTATAATCCCAGGCATGAGTGCAGCCCAGTGTATAGTCCCAGGCATGTGTGCAGCCCAGTGTATAGTCCTAAGCATGTGTGAAGTGGGCAGTGTATAATCCCAGGCATGTGTGCAGCCCAGTGTATAGTCCCAGGCACATATCAGCGTTTAATCCCAGGCACGCGCACATATCAACAATTAATCCCAGGCACGTGAAAATATCAACGTTTAATCCCAGGCACGTGCACGTGGGCAGTGTATAATCCCAGGCATGTGCACAACCCAGTGTATAATCCCTGGCGCATGCGCAGCCCAGTGTATAATCCCAGGCACGTGCACAGCCCAGTGTATAATCCCTGGCATGTGGGCAGTGTATAACCCCAGGCACGTGCACATATCAGCGTATAGTCCTAGGCATGTGCACGTTGGCAGTGTATAATCTCAGGCATGTGTGCAGCCCAGTGTATAGTCTCAGGCATGTGTGCAGCCCAGTGTATAGTCCCAGGCACATATCAGCGTTTAATCCCAGGCACGCGCACATATCAACAATTAATCCCAGGCACGTGAAAATATCAACGTTTAATCCCAGGCACGTGCACGTGGGCAGTGTATAATCCCAGGCATGTGCACAACCCAGTGTATAATCCCTGGCGCATGCGCAGCCCAGTGTATAATCCCGGCACGTGCACAGCCCAGTGTATAATCCCTGGCATGTGGGCAGTGTATAACCCCAGGCACGTGCACATATCAGCGTATAGTCCTAGGCATGTGCACGTTGGCAGTGTATAATCTCAGGCATGTGTGCAGCCCAGTGTATAGTCTCAGGCATGTGTGCAGCCCAGTGTATAGTCCCAGGCACATATCAGCGTTTAATCCCAGGCACGCGCACATATCAACAATTAATCCCAGGCACGTGAAAATATCAACGTTTAATCCCAGGCACGTGCACGTGGGCAGTGTATAATCCCAGGCATGTGCACAACCCAGTGTATAATCCCTGGCGCATGCGCAGCCCAGTGTATAATCCCAGGCACGTGCACAGCCCAGTGTATAATCCCTGGCATGTGGGCAGTGTATAACCCCAGGCACGTGCACATATCAGCGTATAGTCCTAGGCATGTGCACATTGGCAGTGTATAATCTCAGGCATGTGTGCAGCCCAGTGTATAGTCTCAGGCATGTGTGCAGCCCAGTGTATAGTCCCAGGCACATATCAGCGTTTAATCCCAGGCACGCGCACATATCAACAATTAATCCCAGGCACGTGAAAATATCAACGTTTAATCCCAGGCACGTGCACGTGGGCAGTGTATAATCCCAGGCATGTGTGCAGCCCAGTGTATAGTCCCAGGCATGTGTGCAGCCCAGTGTATAATCCCAGGCACGTGCGCAGCCCAGTGTATAATCCCAGGCACGTGCGCAGCCCAGTGTATAATCCCTGGCATGTGGGCAGTGTATAACCCCAGGCACATATCAGCATATAGTCCTAGGCATGTGCACGTGGGCTGTGTATAATCCCAGCAATGTGTGCAGCCCAGTGTATAATCCCTGGCATGTGGGCAGTGTATAACCCCAGGCACGTGCACATATCAGCGTATAGTCCTAGGCATGTGCACGTGGGCAGTGTATAATCCCAGGCATGTGTGCAACCCAGTGTATAGTCCCAGGCATGTGTGCAGCCCAGTGTATAATCCCAGGCACGTGCGCAGCCCAGTGTATAATCCCTGGCATGGGGGCAGTGTATAACCCCAGGCACATGCACATATCAGCATATAGTCCTAGGCATGTGCACGTGGGCAGTGTATAATCCCAGGCATGAGTGCAGCCCAGTGTATAGTCCCAGGCATGTGTGCAGCCCAGTGTATAGTCCTAAGCATGTGTGAAGTGGGCAGTGTATAATCCCAGGCATGTGTGCAGCCCAGTGTATAGTCCCAGGCACATATCAGCGTTTAATCCCAGGCACGCGCACATATCAACAATTAATCCCAGGCACGTGAAAATATCAACGTTTAATCCCAGGCACGTGCACGTGGGCAGTGTATAATCCCAGGCATGTGCACAACCCAGTGTATAATCCCTGGTGCATGCGCAGCCCAGTGTATAATCCCAGGCACGTGCACAGCCCAGTGTATAATCCCTGGCATGTGGGCAGTGTATAACCCCAGGCACGTGCACATATCAGCGTATAGTCCTAGGCATGTGCACGTTGGCAGTGTATAATCTCAGGCATGTGTGCAGCCCAGTGTATAGTCTCAGGCATGTGTGCAGCCCAGTGTATAGTCCCAGGCACATATCAGCGTTTAATCCCAGGCACGTGCACATATCAACAATTAATCCCAGGCACGTGAAAATATCAACGTTTAATCCCAGGCACATGCACGTGGGCAGTGTATAATCCCAGGCATGTGCACAACCCAGTGTATAATCCCTGGCGCATGCGCAGCCCAGTGTATAATCCCAGGCACGTGCACAGCCCAGTGTATAATCCCAGGCATGTGGGCAGTGTATAACCCCAGGCACGTGCACATATCAGCGTATAGTCCTAGGCATGTGCACGTTGGCAGTGTATAATCTCAGGCATGTGTGCAGCCCAGTGTATAGTCTCAGGCATGTGTGCAGCCCAGTGTATAGTCCCAGGCACATATCAGCGTTTAATCCCAGGCACGCGCACATATCAACAATTAATCCCAGGCACGTGAAAATATCAACGTTTAATCCCAGGCACGTGCACGTGGGCAGTGTATAATCCCAGGCATGTGCACAACCCAGTGTATAATCCCTGGCGCATGCGCAGCCCAGTGTATAATCCCAGGCACGTGCACAGCCCAGTGTATAATCCCTGGCATGTGGGCAGTGTATAACCCCAGGCACGTGCACATATCAGCGTATAGTCCTAGGCATGTGCACATTGGCAGTGTATAATCTCAGGCATGTGTGCAGCCCAGTGTATAGTCTCAGGCATGTGTGCAGCCCAGTGTATAGTCCCAGGCACATATCAGCGTTTAATCCCAGGCACGCGCACATATCAACAATTAATCCCAGGCACGTGAAAATATCAACGTTTAATCCCAGGCACGTGCACGTGGGCAGTGTATAATCCCAGGCATGTGTGCAGCCCAGTGTATAGTCTCAGGCATGAGTGCAGCCCAGTGTATAATCCCAGGCATGTGCACAACCCAGTGTATAATCCCTGGCGCATGCGCAGCCCAGTGTATAATCCTGGCACGTGCACAGCCCAGTGTATAATCCCTGGCATGTGGGCAGTGTATAACCCCAGGCACGTGCACATATCAGCGTATAGTCCTAGGCATGTGCACGTTGGCAGTGTATAATCTCAGGCATGTGTGCAGCCCAGTGTATAGTCTCAGGCATGTGTGCAGCCCAGTGTATAGTCCCAGGCACATATCAGCGTTTAATCCCAGGCACGCGCACATATCAACAATTAATCCCAGGCACGTGAAAATATCAACGTTTAATCCCAGGCACGTGCACGTGGGCAGTGTATAATCCCAGGCATGTGCACAACCCAGTGTATAATCCCTGGCGCATGCGCAGCCCAGTGTATAATCCCAGGCACGTGCGCAGCCCAGTGTATAATCCCTGGCATGTGGGCAGTGTATAACCCCAGGCACGTGCACATATCAGCGTATAGTCCTAGGCATGTGCACATTGGCAGTGTATAATCTCAGGCATGTGTGCAGCCCAGTGTATAGTCTCAGGCATGTGTGCAGCCCAGTGTATAGTCCCAGGCACATATCAGCGTTTAATCCCAGGCACGCGCACATATCAACAATTAATCCCAGGCACGTGAAAATATCAACGTTTAATCCCAGGCACGTGCACGTGGGCAGTGTATAATCCCAGGCATGTGTGCAGCCCAGTGTATAGTCCCAGGCATGTGTGCAGCCCAGTGTATAATCCCAGGCACGTGCGCAGCCCAGTGTATAATCCCTGGCATGTGGGCAGTGTATAACCCCAGGCACATATCAGCATATAGTCCTAGGCATGTGCACGTGGGCTGTGTATAATCCCAGCAATGTGTGCAGCCCAGTGTATAATCCCTGGCATGTGGGCAGTGTATAACCCCAGGCACGTGCACATATCAGCGTATAGTCCTAGGCATGTGCACGTGGGCAGTGTATAATCCCAGGCATGTGTGCAACCCAGTGTATAGTCCCAGGCATGTGTGCAGCCCAGTGTATAATCCCAGGCACGTGCGCAGCCCAGTGTATAATCCCTGGCATGGGGGCAGTGTATAACCCCAGGCACATGCACATATCAGCATATAGTCCTAGGCATGTGCACGTGGGCAGTGTATAATCCCAGGCATGAGTGCAGCCCAGTGTATAGTCCCAGGCATGTGTGCAGCCCAGTGTATAGTCCTAAGCATGTGTGAAGTGGGCAGTGTATAATCCCAGGCATGTGTGCAGCCCAGTGTATAGTCCCAGGCACATATCAGCGTTTAATCCCAGGCACGCGCACATATCAACAATTAATCCCAGGCACGTGAAAATATCAACGTTTAATCCCAGGCACGTGCACGTGGGCAGTGTATAATCCCAGGCATGTGCACAACCCAGTGTATAATCCCTGGTGCATGCGCAGCCCAGTGTATAATCCCAGGCACGTGCACAGCCCAGTGTATAATCCCTGGCATGTGGGCAGTGTATAACCCCAGGCACGTGCACATATCAGCGTATAGTCCTAGGCATGTGCACGTTGGCAGTGTATAATCTCAGGCATGTGTGCAGCCCAGTGTATAGTCTCAGGCATGTGTGCAGCCCAGTGTATAGTCCCAGGCACATATCAGCGTTTAATCCCAGGCACGTGCACATATCAACAATTAATCCCAGGCACGTGAAAATATCAACGTTTAATCCCAGGCACGTGCACGTGGGCAGTGTATAATCCCAGGCATGTGCACAACCCAGTGTATAATCCCTGGCGCATGCGCAGCCCAGTGTATAATCCCAGGCACGTGCACAGCCCAGTGTATAATCCCTGGCATGTGGGCAGTGTATAACCCCAGGCACGTGCACATATCAGCGTATAGTCCTAGGCATGTGCACGTTGGCAGTGTATAATCTCAGGCATGTGTGCAGCCCAGTGTATAGTCTCAGGCATGTGTGCAGCCCAGTGTATAGTCCCAGGCACATATCAGCGTTTAATCCCAGGCACGTGCACATATCAACAATTAATCCCAGGCACGTGAAAATATCAACGTTTAATCCCAGGCACGTGCACGTGGGCAGTGTATAATCCCAGGCATGTGCACAACCCAGTGTATAATCCCTGGTGCATGCGCAGCCCAGTGTATAATCCCAGGCACGTGCACAGCCCAGTGTATAATCCCTGGCATGTGGGCAGTGTATAACCCCAGGCACGTGCACATATCAGCGTATAGTCCTAGGCATGTGCACGTTGGCAGTGTATAATCTCAGGCATGTGTGCAGCCCAGTGTATAGTCTCAGGCATGTGTGCAGCCCAGTGTATAGTCCCTGGCATGTGGGCAGTGTATAACCCCAGGCACGTGCACATATCAGCATATAGTCCTAGGCATGTGCACATGGGCAGTGTATAATCCCAGGCATGTGCGCAGCCCTTTGTATAATCCCAGGCACGTGCCCGTGGGTAGTGTATAATCCCAGGCATGTGCGCAGCCCAGTGTATAATCCCAGGCACGTGCAGATGGGCAGACTCGTGTATAATACCAGCATTTGCAAATACAGAAGATTGGGGGTAGATGACGGCAAGTTTGAAAGGCAAGTCTGTCACAACATGCAAATATGCCGTGACAACAGATCCTAAGGGGCCCCAAATAGTAAAAATCTGCTTTTAGGAAAACCGGTACTGAGAGACCTGAAGTTTCTATTGCCTGGTTGCTTGCCTGTAACTTAAACACATGACCTGGAGCAAGTGCAGAGATCAAGAAAACATCTGTATACTTGCTAAGTAATTTATTACTGAAGTCATTGCTCAATATTACAGCCAGGCAACCAGCATTTCAGGGGGAGGTAGGAAATGGCAGACTCCACAATACTCAATAAAGATTCTAAAATGCCAGATAACTGGCTGCCAAGCTGAGCCTTATGCTTATTAAAAAAAAAGTCACTGCCCTAAAAGTAGTATGAAGATAAGATAAGGCATTCTTACTGTTATTACTTTCCAGATCTGCAAGTCATAGTTGTCATTTTTAGAAAATCAGAAATGGCGACACCCCGACACCCACATCGGTCTACTTACAGGTGTTGAAGATAAGTTTGTGTTTTACATATTGAAATCGCATAAAGAAAACTCGTGTCATTTATTTTCAGCTTTTTAAACTTGGTGTGTCCATTGTAAAGGGGACCCCCCACCCCCCGCAAGAAAAAGACAACAATGTATAATACATTACATATAAACAAATACACTTACCTACACAGATCAGCCATAACATTATGACCACTGACAGGTAAGGTGAATAATATTATCTCATTACAATGACGACATCTGAAAGTGTGTGGGATATATTAAGCAGCAAGTGAACATGGATGGTATTCCTAAAGTAGATGTGTTGAAAACAGAAAAAAATGGGCAAGGATAAGGAATGGAGTGAAATTGATAACGGCAAAAATGTCATGGCTATACCACTGGGTGAAAGCAACTGACCAAAGGAGGTCCAAGGAAGGATAACCAGCAAACTGGTGACAGGGCATGGAAGGCCAAAGCTCATTTGATGGAGGTGGGGAGGGAACACTGATTGATGGAGGTGGGGGAAGGGAAGGCTCGTGGATGGAGGTGGGGGAAGGGAAGGCTCGTGGATGGAGGTGGGGGAAGGGAAGGCTCATTGATGGAGGTGGGGGAGGGAAGGCTCATTGATGGAGGTGGGGGAGGGAAGGCTCGTGGATGGAGGTGGGGGAAGGGAAGGCTCGTGGATGGAGGTGGGGGAGGGAAGGCTCGTGGATGGAGGTGGGGGAAGGGAAGGCTCATGGATGGAGGTGGGGGAAGGGAAGGCTCATGGATGGAGGTGGGGGAAGGGAAGGCTCATTGATGGAGGTGGGGGAGGGAAGGCTCATTGATGGAGGTGGGGGAGGGAAGGCTCATTGATGGAGGTGGGGGAGGGAAGGCTCATTGATGGAGGTGGGGGAGGGAAGGCTCATTGATGGAGGTGGGGGAAGGGAAGGCTCATTGATGGAGGTGGGGGAAGGGAAGGCTCGTGGATGGAGGTGGGGGAAGGGAAGGCTCGTGGATGGAGGTGGGGAAGGGAAGGCTCGTGGATGGAGGTGGGGGAAGGGAAGGCTCATTGATGGAGGTGGGGGAAGGGAAGGCTCATTGATGGAGGTGGGGGAAGGGAAGGCTCATTGATGGAGGTGGGGAAGGGAAGGCTCGTGGATGGAGGTGGGAGAGGGAAGGCTCATTTATGGAGGTGGGGGAGGAAAGGCTCATTGATGGAGGTGGGGGGAGGTAAGGTTCATTGATAGAAGTGGGGGAAGCTCATAGGTGAAGGTAGGGAAGGCTCATTGATGGAGGTGGGGGAGGGAACACTGATTGATGGAGGTGGGGGAGGGAAGGCTCATTGATGGAGGTGGGGGGAGGGAAGGCTCATTGATGGAAGCTCATAGGTGGAGGTAGGGAAGGCTCATTGATGGAGGTGGGGAATAAAGGCTGTGTGGTGAGATCCAATAGAAGAGCTACTAGAGCTCAAACTGCTGGAAAAGCGACAGCTGGTTCTTATAGAAAGGTGTCAAAACAGACAGAGCATCACAGTTTGCTGTGTATGGGGCTGTGTAGACACAGACTGGTCAGGGTGTGCATGCTGCCCCGTGTCCACAGCCAAAAGCGCTTACAACGGGCACATGAGCATCAGAACTGAACCACGGGAGCATTGGGAGAAAGTGGTCAGCTCTGATAAATTCAAGGATGGTTTGAGGAACACAATGAGTTTGAGGTGTTGGCTTGGCCTTTAAATTCTCCAGATCTCAATCCAATCCAATCCAATCCAGCATCTGTGGGATGTGCTGGAAAAACAAGTCCGATCCATTGTGGTCTCCCCTCACAACATACAGGACATCAGGAATCTGCTACTGATAGCTTGGTGACAGAAACCACAGCATACCTTCAGAGGTCCATGCCTAGAAGGGTTATGGTGGTGGGTGATGATAACGTTATGGCTGATTTCAGTGCGTCCGTGATTCCTTTTCTTGTTGTGGATCCCTTTTAAGGCTGTTTCTGTACCATTTTGAAAAGGATATTGTCCTGTGCATGCATGAGGCAGAAAACATGATACGGAGATGCATGCGCTGGACAACAATACACGTGCCGGTGTTTACCCCCCCAAAAAAAAAAAGTTTTTCACTGAGATCTCATGAAAAAAATTTTTTATAATTTTTATTTTTTTTGCAGCAAATGAGTTTAATGTTGTATGGCACATGTGCAAAGTGAAGCTCTTGAGGTCAGAATACTGTGAGAACTCACAGTACACACGCAACGATTATCGGCCGACCGATCGTCCGACTTTTGTCCAGAGTGGTGTTTTGTTGGTTGGAATGTGCCTAGACTGCACACGAATTTTCTCGGCCAACAAAAACCAACTTCAGAAGTGATGTCATGTGATGGTTTACTTTCCGTGTGTTTTTTCTTCTCTGAGCATGCCCAGTCTTGCTCATCAGATTTTTGTCTGCCAAAATCTGTACTGACTGACGGAAAATCGGCCGTTGTGTTGACGGCCAACAAAAAATTTATAGCCTGCACACCAGATTTTTTTTCGGCGGAAAAGTCGGAGTCGGAAGCATCATACTAACAAGCCGAAAATCGGCCAATCGGACGTTGGCCGAAAATTCCCAGCCAATAATCGATGCGTGTTTACGAGGCGTTAGGAAAAGGCTCTCCCTCAAGGCACAAAGTGGTTGTAAACCTCAAAACATGAAAAAGGAGCGAAGCATATCCATCTATCTATAGTGTGTACTTGTCTCACCCCCAGAACACCACATGTCATTTCTGTCTGCTGCCTCCTTCCTCTGCATGGGTCACTTCTGACATGTTTTACTGAGGGAAAAGGGGAGGGTGCTTCAGCACACTGCTCTATTTCTGTGTGAAGGGGGGGGGGGGGGGGGAGTGCCCCTTCCCTCCAATCACCTCTCCTCACCCAGCTCTGCAGTGTCTAATTTCAGCTCTCTGCCCCTTTTTTTCTATATGCGTAGACAAGCTTTATAAATGCTGGAATGGCTGTAGAGAAAAGACTGCAGATAAACAGGTACAACTTAGGGCTCTTTCACGCGGTCCGCCTCCGTAGGCGGATCCGTGCTGCTCAGCGGGGGACCCGCTGACCCGGCGGATGACAGCTCCGTCTCCTCTTGCAGTGCGGAGAGGGAGGTGTCACAGCCCCCGCTGCTCTCTATGGGGAATCGGTCCGCTCTCATCCGATCCCCAGGATGGATGGAAAAGAGGGTTTCCATCCGTCCGGATTTCACGGACAGGATCGGATGCGGGTGTGAGCGGACATGTCACCGCTGACATCCGCTGCTCCATAGGGCTGAATGGGGCATCCAATCAGATCCGCCTAAAAAACTGACAGGCGGATCTGATTGGACCGCCCGTGTGAAAGAGCCCTTAAGGAGGAGGATTTGTTTCATCTCTGTATCACCTGAGGCCAATCACTTCACTTGGGATTTATAAGAGTTTACAAGCACTTTAATCACATGCTGACCGCCCTTTAGCAGTTTTACTGCTACAGGGTGGCAGCAGTGCAACGGATCACGTGTATATAGGTGATCCGGCATTTCTGGGTAGAGGGCCGCTAGCAGCTCGCTCCTGCTGTGATTCTACACAGCCTGAGCTGATCAGCAGGTACTGCAGACTCAATGTTTGTTGGCACCCGCTGATCATTCAGGACACAGGAAGAACAGCAGTCTTCCTATGTAAACAAGGCAGATTGTGGTTCTTTCAGGAGGGAAGGCATGGAGTTTGTATGGATCCATGCCTTCTCCTAATAAAAGCACCTCTCACACAGTACAAGAACACAGGCTAGACACACATTTAACCCTTTGATCAGCCCTGATGTTAACCCCTTCCCAGCCAGTGTCATTAGTACAGTGACTGTGCAGAATTGTAGCGCTGATCACTTTATTAGTGTCACTGGCCCCCAAACGTGCCAAAAGTGTCAAGATTTGTTTGCCACAATATTGCAGACCCGCTAGAAGCAGTGTTAATTTTGGCAGCAAATTTCAATTTAGTTTTAGTCCCGTTTTAGTCTTCTGCAAGTGTTTTAGTCAACTAAAATGTAGGACGTTTTAATTTTAGTCATCTATAATCGAATGGGTGTAGTTCAATTGTAATTTGTAATGCATTATTTAAGCATTTCTCTACAATTTCCAAACTCATTATATACTACTGCTGGTCCTGGAGTGAAAAATCGAATGTTATTATTTATGGTATTAAGCTTTGAGCATGCACCAGTGTTAATTTTGGCAGCAAATTTCGATTTCGTTTTAGTTATAGTTATAGTGCCATTTTAGTTTTAGTCGTGTTTTAGTCATCTGAATTGTTTTAGTTTTAGTCGTATTTTAGTCTACTAAAATTGCGTTAATTTAGTCGATGAAAAAGTTTTAGTCGGTTTAAGGCCCCGTTCACATAGGGGCGATCCGACTTCCCCAGACGACCTCCGAGGTCGCGGTGCGAGCAGCGCGCCGCGACCTCAGAGCGGCCGCCACGGACTTCATAACATTGAAGTCTATGGCGGTCGCCTCCGGGTCGCCCCAAAGAAGCTCCGGACCCTTTTTCTAAGTCGGAGCGACTTGTGTCGCTCCTATTAGAACGGGTCCGCAGCTTCCCTATGGAAGGCGACCTACGGCGACCTGTGAGGCGACCAGGTCGCCTCACAGGTCGCCTTAGTGTGAACGGGGACTTAGTCGACGAAATTAACACTGGCTAGAAGTCGCTGATCGCCACCTATACCAGTTTTTAAAAAAAAAAAAAAAAAATTCCATAAATATATCCAATAGTTTGTAGACGCTGTAACTTTTGCGTAAAACCAAATCAATATACACTTATTGGGATTCTTTTTTTTTTTTTTTTTAACCAAAAATATGTAGCAAAATATATATTGGCCTGAAACTTAAGAAATTCGATTTTTTTAAACATTTTTTTAATTGGATATGTTTCATATCAGAAAGTTATTTTTTTTCCAAAATTGACGGATTTTTTTGTTTATATCGCAAAAAAAAAAGATGGAGGTGGGAGAGGGAAGGCTCATTGATGGAGGTGGGGGAGGAAAGGCTCATTGATGGAGGTGGGGGAGGAAAGGCTCATTGATGGAGGTGGGGGAGGAAAGGCTCATTGATGGAAGTGGGGGAAGAGATGCTCAAATACCATCAAAAGAAAGCTTTATTTGTGGGGGGGGGAAAAAAAAAGGACATCAATTTTATTGAAGTACAGTGTTGCGCGACCACGCAACTGTCAGTTAAAGTAACGCAGTGCCGAATCGCAAAAAATTACCTGGTCGTGCAGGAGGGCAAATCCTTCCGGGGGGTGAAGAGGGTAAACATTTTTACAGGTTACCAGTTTAGAGTTAGAGGCGGTCTAGTGCTAGAATTATTTCTCTCACTATGATGTTTGCGGCGATACCTCACATGTGTGGCACGATCTATGTATGCGTTCACCACTGCACATGAGCACAGGGGGAGGGGGACTTTAAAAAAGAAAAAATATTCTTTTGTTACTTTTAATTTTTACACAGTCCCTTTAAAGAAAATATTTTTTTTAATCACTTTTATTGCGGCCATAAGAAATGGGTAATGTCGAGAGGGGCAGCCCCTAAGGCAGTGGTCCTCAACTCCGGTCCTCGGGCCCACTAACAGGCCAGATTTTAAGTATTACCTTGGGGAGATGCAGACTAGAATACTGCAATCACTGAGCAGCAAATGAGATCACCTGTGATGTAATTTAGTTATCTTACAAACCTGGCCTGTTAGTGGGCCCCGAGGACCGGAGTTGAGGACCACTGCCCCAAGATGTGTCTAGTTAAAGCTTTTTAATGAAGTTTCACTACCTAGCCTGCTCCTGCAGAGGGCGCCATTACCCAATAGTGATGAAACTTGGAAGAGGCTGCGTCTGTCAGAGGAGGTAAGAGAAATATAGTTTTTAATCACTTTTATTGCTGCCATAAGAAAATGTAAACATCTCTTAACAATAAAGCATAACAGGTCCTCTTTATGGAGAGATTTGGGGTCAATAAGACACCAGATCTCTCCTTTACAATGGCAAGCATCCGATCAAAAAAAAAAAAAAAATACAAAACACAACAACAACATTGATCTAGTGCAGGCATGTCCAACCTGCGGCCCGAGGGCCACATGCTGCCCAGAACCTCAGGCAATGTGGCCAACTGCCACCTGACAATTTTTTTTTTAGCTGGGGAGGAAGGAAGTCAGGTCGGGGGCACTGTCACAGCAGCTTCCAACTAATGGTAGGCAGAGGCTGCCTCGGGGGGGGGGGGGGGGGCATATGCAGTGTTTCTGACTCCTACCACCATAACCACTTCAAATCATCGACGTGGTTAGAGTGTTCCTTTATTATCGCTCAGAAGAAGTAAACCTCTGTATACTGATTCCATTTCATTTGATCATCCTCTAGTTGTGTTAAATTAGTGCGTGGGGCGCGGCATTTTATTACTTATATACCTTAACTATAGTATATATTTTATATGCGGCCCGAGAAAATTTCTCTACACTCAATGTGGCCCAGAGAAGCCAAAAAGGTTGGACACCCATGATCTAGTGCTAAAAAAAAAAAAAAAAAAAAAAAAAAAAAAAAAAAAAAGGCCTTGACCACTTCGGACAGGAACCAGAACTGACATCATGACGTCACTCCAGTCCTCCTAGGCCATAGAGAAGAGCGGAGGCCATATTTCCTCTTGTAATCTCTGTGGCCAGCCGCTGCCAGCACTAGATCAGTTCCCGGGCTTCCTGATCTGCCTGGAAAGTGGCGACGACCCCTCCTGCCACTTCTAATAGTGACCCAGCAGCGAATCAGCCACTTGGATCACTTTTATCGGAAAGACCGGCATCTGAGGGAAATTTTAATACTGGGTTAATGGCATCTAGCTGCAGCCAAAACCCCAGTATTTAATGTCAAAGTAATGAGGAAAACTCCCAGTTATTAGGCGGTTGGCAAGTGATTATATTGAGCATGCCATGCAGAACTGAAACATTTGCTCCTACTAACAGTTCCAGAGTAGTTCTCCTTTAACACATTTCAATAATTACTGAATCTCAATCTTTATGTAAAAACGTTCAATGACTGTAAACACAAAAACAGTGACCTCACAGTAAAGCCAAGTAATAAAGAGTTGAAAACGAAGACTTGGAGCCCATTCAGACAGGGGCGACACGACTTGCTGGGGCGACCTGTGAAGTTGCGGTGCACAGCGTGCACCGCAACCTCGGCGCGACTTGCACGGACTTCATATAATTGAAGTCAATGCAAGTCGCCTCCAGGTTGCCCCAAAGTAGTACAGGACTTGTGTCGCTCCTATTAGAACGGGTCCTGTGCTAATCAATGGCAGGCGACCGACCGCGACTTGTCAGGCGACCAAGTCGCGCTAGTGTGAATGGACCCTAATGGTCTCAAAAAAAAAAAAAAAATCCTCAAACCCGTCTCCATCATGGAGAACTAGCAGCAAAGCTGAATGGACAGATACAGTCTACGGCATAAATTTCTGCATTCTATATGAGCTGTGCCGGGATTCGGTTCCAGGTCTGGGGATCAATGTATTTTGATGACATGGCTACCAAGAAATGCACCTTTTATATCTTTCCTAGATACCGGAACTCGCCAAGAAGAGTTCTCATAACTTTCAGTTTATCATCCTTAAAAAAAAAAAAAAAAAAAAAAATCTATCCTTCACACACAAAACAGTAACTGTCCTTAGCGATAAGGCTGATATCTTTGACCGCCGGAATTATAGCCATGGTGTCTCTCCTGGTAGTGGTAACGCTCCTGTCGGTGTTGGTGGGGGCTGTTACCCCAGCCTCTTCCTCCATGGTGCTGGTTATAGCTGTTGTATGAATCCCGTCTGTTATCCCAGCCTCGATGACGCCGGTTATCCCGATACCTGTAAACAAATGCAAGCGATTTTAGATTAGAGAACGATTAGGCAATGCTTACATTTTTGCTAGCAACTCACTGAATTTTAACCCTTTTACTGCCAACACTATGTATAACAGCAATGGCAGCTGGGGGTGTGGGGGTATTGGGGTTTAGCCACCCAGAAGTGTGTAATGAAAGCAATTTGGCAGCTGTACATTCACCTGATCACTTTCTGTGACCCCCCCTCACTATGCTTCCTGGACTATACAGTCCCACCTGTGGGCCCAGGACTTGTGTTTTTGCAGCCCCAGTGGCCCTCCAGGTGAGAGATATGAAGAATTAAAGTGATTCTAAAAGGCTGAAGGTTGGCTGCAGTGTTCCCCGCCCAGATCCTTACCCGAGGTTGCTCCGATCCAGCGATATTCCCGATAGCCCCGGCCAGGGCTTCACAAATTTGCTTGAAATTTAGGAGCAAGCTAAAAAAGTTAGGCTTCTATTGCACCGGCTGCCATACACACGGGCCGAATGGCGGCCGATCGGGTCCACCTGAAAAACTGACTGGTGGACCTGATCAGACAGCCCATGTGAAAGGGGCCTTCGGCTGTGTGGCATGACAGGGAGAAAATAAAAAAAGGAATTTTAAAGGTATAAAAAAATAAAATAAAAAAACGGTTTCCATCTCAGCGCGGCCAGTGACTGCTTGTTACAACCCGGCCACCACAACAGGGCGCCGTGGGCCGCAGTGCAGCCCAGGTGCCAGGCCGCTAATTCTAGTCGCCACTGTGACCTGGTGCCTGGGGTTTGTCGAGCCCTGGCCCCGGCTGTCCTGGGACTCTCCCACCTCATTGGCTGAGACTGCAGCTAGAGATCATTGACCCCCACTGCTGTTAATCACAGTCAGTAATTCAAAGAGGAGAGACCAAGAAGCCCGGGGGGGTGCCGAGCCACAGCTCTGTGTGTCTTATGGAGCCATAGAGCAGGGCTCGGTAGCGAGCATGCACCAGTGCCCTCATAGAAAGCAGCTTGGTATAGGGGGCACTGCTCAAGAGAGAGGGAACCTGAGAAGAGGAGGATTGGGGCTGCTCTGTGCAAAACCATTACACAGAGCAGAGCGAGGAGGGGGTGGGCAAGCTGCGGCTTTATGCATCTTATGGACGCATAGACACAGACTAGTAGCCCGGCCTTGCTGTCATTGGGGGATGGGGCGAACTAATGCCTGGTCCTTGGCGTCAGAGGGGGACATCCTTGGCGTCAGTTGGAGGAGTAGAACCGAAAAGATGGGATAAAGCAAAGGACCGCAGTTCAGAGACCACTGACATACATGGTATATGATCAGAGGGACTTGCAGTCCATAGTAATCAGTTCATCATAAAGCTACACCAATTGGCTACTTTTCCGTGACAACAGCCTCAAAAGCAATTTCTCAGGCAATTAAACAACACGCCATATCAGTATACAGGTATTGTGTACCTATCCTGGTTTCTTTGGTGCCCTCCCCACCATTCTTCAACAATGGGAGGCAGGCTGTCCGGCTTTCTCAGATGTTCCTGATACTCCTCGTCACGTTCTGTGAAGCGATCAGCAAACTTCTCTTCATATATCTTTTTAATATCAGATGTGTCCGCCATCCTATAAAATACACACAAAAAGCACAGGAAATGTAAAAAAAAAAAAAAAAAAACGAACAAGTAACCTACTCAAAAAGGAAGGGTTAACCCCCTTACTTGTGGCAATCAGTACGTCCCCCACACTGCCTTAACCTAAATCACTGCCAAAGTTTGAGGGGCCCCTAAAAATCACATATTTAAAAGCATAGTTCACCTTCACCCAAAAAAAAACTGCCATCAACTAGAGATGTCCATCTACTGTCGAAACATGTTGGGCGGACATGATGATGTCACAAACCAGGCCCCACCCAATGCATTTCATAAGCAGCCAGACATCAGTAGGGGGAAGAGGCCCTCTTCACCTGACGATGTCTATTTAATACCGAAACGCACTGGGCAGGGCCAGGCCTGCGACGCCATTACATCCACTGGAGGACAGTGGCGGCTTTCTAGTATTGCCATGCTGTCTCTCTATTATGTGGGTGGCATACATTTGAATATACTGGCTTTATGCAGTTCTACATTATGGAGTTTGCCTTTTGTTTTCCTAATTTCCCATGTGGTCTTTGACTGAATGTGATTGAACAGGAGGGGGGTTGAAGGCCTTGGTTACCATCATCTTTGTTCCTAAGACACTCCCAGCTGTTACTATTCACCTCCACAGGAGAGAAGGTCCCCTACAGGTAATGCCATAATGTGCTAGTATGCACTGCCTACTTGCACATTAGGGCAAACTTACCTTTAAAATGAAGCTCTCCAGTGCTGTGCTGTCATCGCTACCAACATTTGACTAGAGATGCCTGTCTACTGACGAAACATGTTGGGCAGATGTGATGATGTCACACACCAGGCCCCACTTAATGTGTTTTGTCAGCAGGCAGACATCGTTCGGGGAAGAGGGAAATTGAATAACTGGAGGGCCATAGTTTGAAGACCCCTGACATAGACTATCTCCCCCCTTCATTCCATAATAAATGCTGCTGCACGACTCACCCACCTTACCAACCACTCAGCGTCCTCCACCCCTCTCTGCCAATCCCTCCGCTGGCTTCCACTCACCCAACAAATAAAATTCAATATAGTTATTTACAAAGTCATTCACATCTCGGCCCCCAGCTACATCACTAACCTAGTCTCAAAATATCAACCAAGCCGCTCTCTTCATTCCTCCCAAGACCTCCTGCTGTCTAGCTCCCTCGTCACCCCCAGGACTTCTCCTGAGCCTCTCCCATCCTATGGAACTCGCTACCTAAATCTGTCCAACTATCTCCTACTCTGGTCATCTTTAGATGATCCCTGAAAACCCTTCGCTTTAAAGAAGCCTATCCTGCTTCTAATTAGGGCTGGGCGATAAAACGATACCGATAGGTATCGCGATAGTCCCGTGCTCGATAGCAATAAGAAAACTTGAACGATAAATCGAAAAGTCCGCTCCGACGGGTTTAAACTTTTAAAAATGGCGCCGCCCGGCGCCAACACGTCATTGCGCACGTGCCGCCGCCGCTCGGGGGGAGGCCGAGAATAGCCGAAATTACACGAGCGGTGGCGGCGGGTGCGCAATGACGTATCGGCGCCGGGCGGCGCCATTTTTAAAACGAAGGCACCTCTGGAACAGGTAAGTGAAACAGCTTCACTACCTGCCATTATGCAGAGCTGCGGGTATACTACAAGGGATGCAGTGCTGCGGGCATGGTCTACCTGTACCATGCCCACAGCACTGCATCTCCCGTAGTATGCCCACAACCCCGGATCCTCTTGTACAATGCCAGTCACCCTGCATTCTCCTGCACCA
Organism: Pelophylax lessonae; assembly: GCF_965119305.1. Lineage (NCBI taxonomy): Eukaryota > Metazoa > Chordata > Amphibia > Anura > Ranidae > Pelophylax > Pelophylax lessonae. The sequence goes on along the minus strand of NC_138771.1, from coordinate 17,805,288 downwards.
TGCCAGTCACCCTGCATTCTCCTGCACCATGCCAGCCACCCTGCATTCTCCGGCACCATGCCAGCCACCCTGCATTCTCCGGCACCATGCCAGCCACCCTGCATTCTCCTGCACCATGCCAGCCACCCTGCATTCTCCTGCACCATGCCAGCCACCCTGCATTCTCCTGCACCATGCCAGCCACCCTGCATTCTCCTGCACCATGCCAGCCACCCTGCATTCTCCTGCACCATGCCAGCCACCCTGCATTCTCCTGCACCATGCCAGCCACCCTGCATTCTCCTGCACCATGCCAGCCACCCTGCATTCTCCTGCACCATGCCAGTACCCTGCATTCTCCGGCACCATGCCAGCCACCCTGCATTCTCCTGCACCATGCCAGCCACCCTGCATTCTCCTGCACCATGCCAGCCACCCTGCATTCTCCTGCACCATGCCCGCCGCCCTGCATTCTCACCCTAGGGTCCTTATTTTAAATGGGTAATAAAAAATATCAATATATATCGATATCGACCGATATGAAACACTGATATCGTGATACAGTTTTCAGCCATATCGCCCAGCCCTACTTCTAATACACTTTTTACTTTTTCCATCAGCCGATCCCCCCATAAATCTCTTTTGTATCTCCTGACCCTCCCTCCAAGATTGTAAGCTCTAACGATCAGGGCCCTCTGATTGCTCCTGTATTGTATTTGTAATGTCCGCCCCCATGTTGTAAAGTGCTGTGCAAACTGCTGGCGCTATATAAATCCTGTATAATAATAATATATAAATCCTGTATAATAATAATATATAAATCGTGTATAATATATAAACCCTGTATAATAATAATAATATATAAATCCTGTATAATATATAAATACTGTATAATAATAATATATAAATCCTGTATAATAATAATAAATAATATATAAATCCTGTATAAGAATATAAATCCTGTACAATAATATAAATATATAAATGCTGTATAATAATAGAGTCTCTGCTTTCAGGGATCATACAATGTTTTGGGGGTTTATACAATTTTCAGGCCTAATTTTTTTTTTTTTTTTTTTTTTTTAACGTGTGCAAGAAATGGAGAACAGGCTCTGGCAGTGAAAGGATTGAAGCCGACCGGCCCCTCTGATGACATGAGGAGGAGAACGACCCAAAGCCTCCCCACAATGACCGAACCCAGCACCGACTTACCTGACAGGAAAACCGACCACAACCGCCAACACAATCACAGATCACACACTGAGCGTCGCTGGGTAGTGACATCATCAAAACGCTACCCACTGTGTGGGTTAGATGAGAGGAGGAGCTAAGCGGGAGAGGCGTGGTTTACAGGGCGAGGACGAGCCCGATGTTTCAGAACTAAACCAGCTGTGTTAGTAGGCAGGAGAGCTGAGTGGGAGGGGCGTGGCTTACAGGGCGGTGGGTGAGGCTAGAACGACCTTTAAACCTATACCAGCTGTGTTAGTAGACAGAAAAGCTGAGCAGGAGGGGCGTGGTTTACAAGGCGTTGGGTGTGGCTAGGACGGCCTTTAAACCTATACCAGCTGTATTGGTAAACGGGAGAGCTGAGCGGAAGGGGCGTGGTTTACAGGGAGGTGGGTGTGGCTATACCAGTTTTGTTCGTAGATGGGAGTTGTGTTAGTAGGGCGAGAGGGGCGCGGTTTAACAGGGCGGTGGGTATGGCTAGGACGGTTTTCAAAACTATACCAGCTGTATTGGTAGACATGAGGGCTAAGCGGGAGGGGCGTGGTTTACAGGACGGTGGGTGTGGCTATACCAGTTATGTTAGTAGACGGGAGGGGCGCGGTTTACCAGGCGGTGGGTGTGGCTAGGACGGCTTTCAAACTAAACCAGCTGTATTGGTAGACATGAGGGCTAAAGTGAGGGGCGTGGTTTACAGGACGGTGGGTGTGGCTATAACCTCTGTTAGTAGACGTGAGGGGCGTGGTTTACAAGGCGGTGGGTGGGGCGGGCTAAGATAGTCTCGGTGTTGTAAAATTTTGTCGGACCCGTGAAAAAATCGGACCTTGTCACTTCCGGTGATAGAGCATCACAAAACAGTGGATGGGAGTCGTCCGTGCGCATGCGCAGAAGACATTTTTCGAGGTTTGGCAGCACTGTCTGTAGACAAGAGGAGGAAAATAAGCAAGAGAGGCGTGGTTTACAGAGTGGCGGGTGGGGCTAGGATGGCCTTTACAAGGATACCACCTGTGTTTGTAGACGGGAGGGCTGAGCTGGATGGGCGTGGTTTACAGGGCAGTGGGTGGGGTTTGGAAAGCCCATATACTGGCGTCTATAATATGATACCAACTGTGTCTGTACATGAGAGGAGGGGGTTGAGCTGGGGGCGTGGTCTACTGGGCGGAGCTAGCACTATGGAATGTAAGGTCAGCTGCCTGCTGAGCGTTAATTTTAATCTACACCACATACCCAGGCCTGTCCTAGGCAGCGCCGACTCCTCCCACCGCCCCGCCTTACTGTGCATGACATCTTCATCCCGCCCCCTCCGCTATAATATGCCACAGCGCCCCTGCTGGCCGCACTGAAAACTACCCCCATATTTCTTTTCAGAGAGGGGGGGATGAGCTCTGTGTGCACCTCTGTAATATTTCATCTTGGTTAGCTGCTTTGGTGGGCAGGGGAAACATTGGGGATCTAATTGATCACCGATTTCTCCATAAAGAGGACCTGTCACCTGACCAAAGTGATCACAAGGAGGTTTGTTCGCCCCCCTTGAAATAGCAATAAAGTTCAATGAAAAAAAAAAATATAAAAGTAGCACTGTCACCCTCCCCCCCATGCATACGCACAAATGCAAATGCATGTGTATGTCCAGCATGCATATATAAACCATGATTGCACCACATGTGAGATATCGCTGCAAATATTGGAGCGAGGGTCATAATCCTAGGACCATCGATCACCAATAACTCTAAACTGGTAATCTCTAAAGGTTTTTAAAGCACCACCTATGGACAGTTTTAGTTACCGTAGTTTGACGCTGGCGTACGTAATTTTAGATCTTGACATGTTTGGTATATATTTACTTGACGCAATCTCTTCTTTTATATTAACCACTTGCTGACCGCCGAAAGTACATATACTGCGGTGGTCAGGCCCCCCCCCCCCCCTGAGCAAAGTGACGTACCGGTACGTCACTCGATCGCGAGCCAATAGGGGGTGAGCGCGTGCCGCCCCCGCTCCTTCACTGGGTTCCCCGCGCGAGTGACCGGCAGCTCCGGTGTCCGCCGGCCACTCGCGATCTCCCACTGGAGAGGGAGAAAGGCAGGCGGCTGATGTAAACACAACCTCCTGTCATTCTCCCTGATGTAACTGCAGAGATCATACGGTCCTGCTATGTAGGATCGTATGTCTCTGTGGTTACATCAAAAGCCACGCCCCTTGACATTTAGAAGCACGCCCCTAGGGGCACACTTAACCCCTTGATCACTAATAAAGTTAACTCCTTCCCTGCCAGTGTCATTTTTACAGTAACAGTGCTTATGTATAGCACTGATTACTGCAGTAATGTCACTGGTGTCATGGTCTTACCTTCTTGCTGTTCTCCTTCGTTTGACATGTGCTGGCGGCCATCTTGGTTTCTGGGTTTCTTGTAGCCTCCCACCCTGCGGCTCCTCCTTCCCACTGGGAGGAGCTGGATGCCTAGCTCATATATATAGGAGGTCTGTGGCTTCAGTTCCTTGCTTGGTCCTCCTGTGTTCACATGCTTCTAAGACTGCTGCTGCTTCTGGTCCCTGATCCTGGCTTCGTCTGACTACCCTGCTGGTTCCTGATCCTGGCTTCGTCTGACTACCCTGCTGGTTCCTGATCCTGGCTTCGTCTGACTACCCTCCTGGTTCCTGACCTCTGGCTTCGCAAGGACTCTGCCTCGGTTTCGCCATCCGTTTGGACTTTTGCTTTACAGCTTGATTTTCAATAAAGCCTTCTTATTTTCACTTATCTGTTGTTGTACGTCTGGTTCATGGTTCCGTGACATTAGGACCAAGCCATGAATTCTGACGGTACAGGGCCATCCTCGCTACCCACGCTGGTTGCCAGACTTGATCAGCAGGATCACCTGTTGGGTCGGTTCGCCGTGGCGTTGCAAACCCTGCTTGAACGCACGGCTCATTTCGCTCCCGTTGCCGATGGGTCGGTTGTTGCTCCTGGGCCCGCTCCTACTGCCGCTCCGGTTGTTGCGCCAGAGTCTACCCCGACACCTGTTGTTGCGCCTGCGGTGTTTCGGGGTATGACCGGTTCTGCCCCCCTTCCACAGCGCTTTGGGGGAGAGCCAACTCAGTGCCGAGGTTTCCTTAACCAGGTGGGCATTTATTTCGAGTTGCTGCCACATGCCTTTCCTACTGATAGATCAAAGGTGGGCTTCTTAATTTCGCTGCTCTCGGACAAGGCCTTGGCCTGGGCCAGCCCTTTATGGGAGAACAACAATCCGGTGGTTGCCGAGTTTTCCGGTTTTGTTGCTTCTCTTCGGAGGGTATTCGATGTGCCGGCTCGTGCTGCCTCTGCTGCGAAGCTCCTTATGTCCATCAGACAGGGTTCACGATCCGTAGCTGAATACGCCATTGAGTTTCATACCCTGGCAGCAGAGGTGGGCTGGAATAATGAGGCTCTGGTCGCTGCTTTCTCTCATGGTCTCTCGGATGCCTTGAAGGATGAGGTTGCAGCTAAGGACCTACCAGTGGAGCTCGAGTCTCTTATTTCTTTCTTGATTTTGATTGACACCAGACTCAGGGAGAGACCTTCCTTTAAGGAGAGTCTGCGGAGGCCTCCTAACAGATTGGCGCCTACCTTTGCTGTCCCACCCGTGCCTCCCTCTCCTCCCATGCCTCCTGGGGATGACTTGGCTGGGGGTGAACCCATGCAGCTGGGCTTTGCTCGCCTGTCCGAGGGGGAGAGGGTACTCCGGAGACGCGAGGGTCGATGCATGTACTGTGGTCTCGGTGGGCATTTTCGGTTGGCATGTCCGAACCGTCCGGGAAACGCTCGCACCTGAGATCCTGTCGGGGGCAGATCTTGGGTGGAGTCTCCTCGTCCCCGGTTTCCCGTGTTGACAAACCACTGATCACTGTTGTCCTCTCCTGGGTCGGGGGCTCAGTGACGACCCAGGCGTTGGTGGACTCTGGTGCTGGTGGTTTGTTCATTGATAGTGTGTTCGCTGCCGCCAATTCCATTCCTCTGCAGGCCCGAGGTTCTCCACTGGCTCTTGAGGCGATAGACGGCAGACCCCTTCTGCCGCCACACGTGACTCATGAGACCCTTCCAGTGGGGATAGCCATTGGTGCCGTTCACAGAGAGTCGGTCTGCTTCCAGGTTATTTCGTCTCCACACTACTCGGTGGTCTTGGGGTACCCCTGGCTCCAGAAGCATAATCCGACTTTCGATTGGAGATCGGCCGAGATCCTCTCGTGGTCACCGCAGTGTGGGGCTAGTTGCATCCATGGGCCTGTCAAGTTGCTGTGTACTTCCTCGGACTCTCTGTTGCCTCCTGAATACGAGGAGTACCGGGATGTATTCGATGAGGTGCGCGCGGTTGCCCTACCTCCGCACCGCCCATACGATTGTGCCATCGAGTTACAACCTGGTGCCGTTCCTCCTCGTGGCAAGGTCTATCCACTGTCGGTAGCGGAGAATGAGGCCATGGAGGAGTACGTGAAGGAGGCGCTTTCACGCGGACACAATCGCAAATCCTCGTCCCCGGCAGGGGCTGGATTTTTCTTTGTGAAAAAGAAGGGCGGTGAGTTGAGGCCTTGCATCGATTACAGGGGTCTCAATCGCATCACGATCAAGAACGCTTACCCGATACCCTTGATTTCCGAGCTGTTCGATCGCCTTAAAGGGGCCACGGTCTTTACTAAACTCGACCTGAGGGCGGCATATAACCTCGTAAGGATCAAGGCGGGCGATGAGTGGAAGACCGCGTTTAACACCAGGACCGGTCATTATGAATCCTTGGTTATGCCCTTTGGGTTGTGCAATGCGCCTGCAGTCTTTCAGGAATTCATTAACGATGTTTTCCGTGACCTGTTGCAGCAGTGTGTGGTGGTCTATTTGGATGACATCTTGGTATATTCTGAATCCATGGAGACCCACATTCTGGATGTCAGACGAGTGTTGCAACGGTTACGAGAGAACAAGCTGTTCGGTAAGCTTGAGAAATGCGAATTTCACCGATCCCAGGTAACCTTCTTAGGTTACATCATTTCCGCTGAGGGGTTCTCCATGGATCCTGAGAAGGTTTCGGCTGTCTTACAGTGGCCCCAGCCCAGTGGTCTTCGCTCCCTGCAGCGCTTTTTGGGCTTCGCCAATTATTATCGGAAGTTCATCAGGGACTTTTCCATGCTAGCCAAGCCTCTCACGGATCTGACCAGGAAGGGCAGTAATTCCCAGGTCTGGCCGCTCGAGGCCATCCGAGCTTTTGAGGCTCTAAAGTCCGCCTTTGTGTCGGCTCCGATTCTGTCGCATCCCAACCCTGTGTTGCCCTTTGTCCTCGAGGTGGACGCGTCTGAGACGGGAGTAGGCGCCCTTCTGTCTCAGCGTAGAACACCAGAGGGTCCTCTGCTTCCTTGTGGGTTTTACTCCCGGAAACTGTCTTCCGCGGAGTGCAACTATCAGATTGGTGACAGGGAGTTATTGGCCATCGTGCAGGCCCTTAAAGAATGGAGGCACTTGCTCGAGGGTTCGGTGGTTCCGGTCCTCATCCTGACGGACCACAAGAATCTGACCTACCTTTCTGAGGTCAAGAGATTGACACCACGTCAGGCCAGATGGGCTCTGTTCTTGTCACGTTTTAATTACGTGGTCTCCTACCTACCCGGTTCCAAGAACATCAGGGCGGATGCCTTATCACGGCAGTACTCCGACCTGTCCAGGGAGGAGTCGATTCCGACTTCAGTCATACCTCCGAATCAGATCCTGGCCGCCATTCGCACCAGCCTGACCTCTCCCCTGGGTGAGCAGATTTTGGCGGCTCAATCTGGTGCTCCCTCTGGGAGACCCAACGGCAGATGTTTTGTGCCTGAGGAGTTGCGCACTCGGTTGTTGCGAACCTACCATAACTCCAAGACCGCGGGGCATCCTGGAAAGAATCAGCTGTCCTGGGCTGTTTCACGTCTGTTCTGGTGGCCTTCCCTACGTTCCGACATCGCCGCATATGTAGCGGCATGCTCCGTTTGTGCCCAGAGTAAGTCCCCTCGGCACCTTCCGTTGGGCCTTCTGCAACCCATAGCCACCGGGGAGCGCCCATGGTCACACCTGGGGATGGATTTCATTGTGGACCTCCCTGCATCCCGAGGCCATACGGTCATTCTCATGATTGTGGATCGATTTTCCAAAATATGCCACTGTGTTCCTCTCAAGAAGTTACCCTCTGCACAGGAGTTGGCCACGATTTTTGCCAGGGAGGTCTTCCGGTTGCACGGTCTGCCCAAGGAGATTGTGTCGGATCGGGGGAGTCAGTTTGTGTCCAGGTTCTGGCGCGCCTTTTGCTCCCAGTTGGGGATTCATCTCTCCTTCTCCTCGGCCTACCACCCTCAGTCCAATGGGGCCGCAGAACGATCCAATCAGGCCTTGGAGCAATTCCTTCGTT